>NW_024719934.1:0-15431 GCF_018991925.1 Homarus americanus | reverse complement strand
TGTGCCGGGGAGGATTAGTCCTATCACCATCATAGGGTGTGTGCCGGGGGCGTTAGGTTCACCGCCGTGTGGGGTGTGTGTGCCAGGGGCGTTGGGTTGCACGGTGGGGGTGTGTGCACCAAGGAGCGTTAATTCCATCACCCCGGGAGAGTTTGTACCAAGGAGCGTTAGTTAACCATCACCCGTGGTGTGTGTACCAGGAGCATTAGGTTCACCATCACCACTGTGGAGTGTGTGTTCAACAGGCGTTAGGTTCACGATCACCACAGTGGAGTGTGTGTACCAGGGAGCGTTAGGTTCACCATCACCACCTTGGAGTAGTAGGGAGAATTAGGTCATCATCACCATCGTGGGAGTATTGTACCAGGGCGTTAAGGTCACGCCGTGGGAGTGTGTGTACCAAAGGGCGTTAGGTTCTGCAGAGGGGTGTGTGTACCTGGGAGCGTTAGGTTCACCATCACCACGTGGGAGTGTGTACCAGGGGTTTAGATTCACCATCGGGTGTATGTACCAGGGGCGTTAGGTTCACCATCACCGAGGAGTGTGTGCACGAGCGTTAGTTTCACCATCACCACCGTGGGAGTGTGTGTACCAGGGAGCGTTAGGGTCACCATCGTGGGTGTCTGTGCACCATGGGCTTTAGGTTGACCATCCACCTCCGTGGGGTGAGTACCAGGGCGTCAGATTCCCATCACCACAGTGGGAGTGCGTGTGCCAGGGAGCGTTAACTTCACAATCACCAGCGTGGGGTGTGTGTACACAGGGAGCGTTAGGTTCACCATCACCACCATGGGAATGTGTGTACCACCGAGAGTTAGGGTCACCATCACCATCGTGGTGTGTGTGTACCAGGGAGCGTGGGTTCACACCCGTGAGGTGTGTGTACCAAGG
The DNA here is from genome assembly GCF_018991925.1 of Homarus americanus. Classification (NCBI taxonomy): domain Eukaryota; kingdom Metazoa; phylum Arthropoda; class Malacostraca; order Decapoda; family Nephropidae; genus Homarus; species Homarus americanus. The sequence continues at coordinate 14,540 of NW_024719934.1, read as the reverse complement.
GCGTTAGGTTCACACAAAGTGGAGAGTGTGTGTACCAGGGGCGTTAGTTCACACCCCGAGAGTGTGTGCCAAGGGTGCTAGTTTCACCATCGTGGGTGTCTGTGTACCAGGGAGCGTTAGGTTCACCATCACCACTGGGAGTGTGTGTACCAGGGAGGTTAGGTTCACCGTCACCACCGTGGTGTATGTGTACCAGGGGAGCGTTGGTTCACCATCACCACCGTGGGAGTTGTACCAGCGTTGGGTTCACCATCACCACCCGTGGCATGTGTACCGCGAGCATTAGGTACACCATCACCGGGATGTGTGTGCCAGGGAGGTTTGGTCACCATCACCATGGGAGTGTGTGTACCAGGGCGTTAGGTTCACCGCCGTGGGGCGTGTGTACCAGGGGCGTTAGGTTCACCACACTGGGGTGTGCACCAGGGACGTTAGGTTCACCATCACCCGTGGGTGTGTGTACCAGGGAGTGTTAGTTTCACCATCGTGGGTGTCTGGTACCAGGGGCAATAGGGTTCACCATCACCACCGTGAGGTGTATGTACCGGCGTTAGGTTCACCATCGTGGGTGTGTGTACCAGGAGCGTTAGGTTCACCATCACCACCAAGGAGTGTGTACACGGGAGCGTTAGGTTCAACGTCACCACCATAGGAGTGTGTGTACCATGAGTTAGTTTCACCATCACCACCGTGGGGTGTGTGTACCAGGGCGTAGGGTCACCATCTTGGGTGTCTGTGTACCAGGAGCTTTAGGTTTACCATCACCACCGTGGGAGTGACTACCAGGAGCGTTAGGTTCACCATCACCACCGTGGCGTGCGTGTACCAGGAGCGTTAGCTTCACCATCACCAGCGTGGGAGTGTGTGTACCAAGGAGCGTTAGGTTCACCATCATCACCGCTGGGAATGTGTGTAGGGAGAGTTAGGGTCATCATCACCCACCGTGGAGTATTTGTACCAGGAGCGTTAGGTTCACCGAGGGTGTGTGTCTACCAGGGGCTTTGGGTTGACCATCACCACCGTGGGTGTGAGTACCAGGGTGTTAGGTTCACTTCACCACCGTGGAGTGCATGTACCAGGGGCGTTAGTTTCACCATCACCCGTGGGAGTGTGTGTACTAGGGAGCGTTAGGTTCACCATCACCACCGTGGGAATGTGTGTACCAGGGAGATTTAGGGTCACCATCACCATCGTGGGGTTTGTGTACCAGGGGCGTTAGGTTCACCGACCATGGGAGTGTGTGTACCAGGGCGTTAGGTTCACCCCCAGTGGGGTGTGTGTACCAGGAGCGTTAGGTTCACCATCACCACCTGGGGTGTGTGTACCAGGGTGTTAGTTCCATCATGGGTGTCTGTGTACCAGGGGCGTTAGGTTCACCATCACCACCGTGTGAGTGTGTGTACCAGGGGCGTAGGTTCCACCGTCACCACCGTGGGAGTGTGTGCCTACGGGCGTTAGGTACACCATCACCACCCGTGGGGTGTGTGTACCAGGGAGTGTTAGTTCACCATCACCACCGTGGCAGTGTGTGTACCAGGGCGTTAGGTTCACCATCACCACCGTGGGAATGTGTGTACCAGGGAGAGTTAGGGTCACCATCACCATCTGGGGTGTGTGTACCCAGGGGCGTTAGGTTCAAACCAGTGGGGTTGTGTACCGGGTTTGGTCACCATGTGTGTGTACCAGGGGCGTTAGGTTCATCACCACCGAGGCGTGCACGAGGGCGTAGGTTTCACCATCACCACCGTGGGAGTGTGTGTACCAGGGGCGTTAGGTACCATCACCACCGTGGGAGTGTGTGTACCAGGGGCGTTAGGGTCACCATCACCCGTGGGAGTGTGTACCAGGGAGCGTTGGGTTCACCATCACCACTGTGGGAGTGTGTTCAATGGGCGTTAGGTTCACCGTCACCACCGTGGGAGTGTGTACCAGGGAGCGTTGTTCACCATCACCACCTTGGAGTGTGTGTACCAGGGAGAGTTAGGGTCACCATCACCATCGTGGGAGTGTGTGTACCGGGAGCGTTAGGTTCACCGCCGTGGAGTGTGTGTACCAGGAGCGTTAGGTTCACGCAGTGGGAGGTGTGTCACCAGGGGCGTTAGGTTCACCATCACCACCGTGGGGTGTGTGTACCAGGGAGTTAGGTTCACCATCGTGGGTGTCTGTGTACCAGGGGCGTTAGGTTCACCATCACCACCGAGGGAGTGTGTGCACGAGGCGTTGGGTTCACCGTCACCACCAGGGTGTGTGTACCAGGGGCGTTAGTTTCACCATCACCACCGTGGAAGTGTGTGTACCAGGGACCGTTAGGGTCATCTTCACCACCGTGGGGAGTGTGTGTACCAGGGGCGTTAGGTTCACCATCACCACCGTGAGAGTGTGTGTACCAGGGAGCGTTAGGTTCACCATCGTGGGTGTCTGTGTACCAGGGAGCTTTAGGTTCACCACCGTGGGGTGCGTGTACCGGGGCGTTAGTTTCACCATCACCACCGTGGGGAGTGTGTACCAGGGAGGATTGGGGTCACCATCACCGTCGTGGAGTGTGTGTACCAGGGGCGTTAGGTTCACGCTTGGGTGGGGTGTGTGTGCAAGAGGCGTTGGAGGTTCACCCGCGGTAAGGGGTGTGTGTACCAGGGGCGTTAGGTTCACCATCACCCCCGTAAAGGGGTGTGTGTACCAGGGGTGTTAGTTTCACCATCAGGGGTGTCTGTGTGCCAGGGGCGTTAGGTTCTCCATCACCACTGTGAGTGTGTGTACCAGGGGCGTTAGGTTCACCGTCACCACCGTGGGAATGTGTATACCACGGGCGTTATACCATCACCACCGTGGGAATGTGTGTACCAGGGGAGAGTTGGGTTCACCATCACCCCATGGGAGTGTGTATACCAGGGGCATTAGGTTCACCATCACCACTGTGGGGAGTGTGTGTTCAATGAGAGCGTTCACGTCACCACCGTGGAGTGTGTACCCAGGGGCTTTAGGTTCACCATCACCACCTTGGAGTGTGTGTACCAGGGGAGATTTAGAGTCACCATCACCATCGTGGGGAGTGTGTGTACCAGGGAGCGTTAAGTTCACCGCAAGTAGGGTGTGTACCAGGGGCGTTAGGTTCACCGCAGTGGGAGTGTGTGTACCTGGGAGCGTTAGGTTCATCATCACCACCGTGGGGAGTGTGTGTACCAGGGAGTGTTAGGTTCACCATCGTGAATTGTCTGTGTACCGAGGCGTTTGGTTCACCATCACCACCGAGGGGAGTGTGTGCGGGAGCGATTGGGTTACCGTCACCACCCAGGGTGTGTGTACCAGGAAGCGTTAGTTTCACCATCACCACCGTGGGGAGTGTGTGTACCAGGGGAGCGTTAGGGTCACCATCGTGGGTGTCTGTACCAGGGAGCTTTAGGTTGACCATCACCACCGTGGTGAGTTCCAGAGGAGCGTTAGATTCACCATCACCACCGTGGGAGTGCGTGTACCAGGGGCGTTAGTTTCACCATCACTAGCGTGGGGTGTGTGTACCACGGGCGTTAGGTTCACTACATCACCACCGTGAGATGTGTTACCAGGGAGAGTTAGGGTCACCATCACCATCGTGGGGTGTGTGTACCGGGTAACGTTGGTCACCATTGGGTGTGTGTACCAAGGGGCGTTAGGTTACCGCAGTGGGGTGTGTGCCAGGGGCGTTAGGTTCACCATCACCCGGTGGGGTGTGTACCAGGGTGTTAGTTTCACCATCGTGGGTGTCTGTGTACCAGGGGCGTTGGGTTCACCATCACCACTGTGTGAGTGTGTACCAGAGGCGATTGGGTTCACCATTACCACCGTGGGAGTGTGTACCAGGGAGTGTTAGGTTCACCATCACCACCGTGGCAGTGTGTGTACCACAGGCGTTAGAGCACATGCACCGATGGGAGAAATGTGTGTACCAGGGACAGTTAGGTCACCATCACCATCGTGGGAATGTGTGTACCAGGGGAGAGTTAGGGTCACCATCACTGCATCGTGGGTGTCTATGTACCAGGCAGCGTTAGGTTCACCATCACCACTGTGTGAGTGTGTGTACCAGGGGAGCGTTAGATTTCACCGTCACCACCGTGGCAGTGTGTGTACCATGGGCGTTAGGTACACCATCACCACCGTGGGAATGTGTGTACCAGGGAGGATTGGTCACCATCACCATCGTGGGAATGTGTGTGTACCAGGGAGTTAGGGTCACCATCACCATCGTGGGTGTCTATGTACCAGGCAGCGTTAGGTTCACCATCGCCACTGTGTGAGTGTGTGTACCGGGGAGCGTTAGGTTCACCGTCACCACCGTTGAAGTGTGTGTACCACGGGCGTTAGGTACACCATCACCACCGTGAAGTGTGTGCACCAGGGGAGCGTTAGGTTCACCTTCATCCTCGTGGGGCCTTGTGTGTACCAGGGGAGCGTTGGGTTCACCATCACCCCGTGGGGGGTGTGTGTGTACCAGGGGCATTAGGTTCACCATGTAATGTGGGGAGTGTGTGTTCAATGGGCCTTAGGTTCACCGTCACCACCGTGGGGTATTATTGTACCAGGAGGCGTTAGGTTCACCATCACCACCTTGGGAGTCGCGTGTACCAGGGGAGATGTAGAGTCACCATCAGCATCGTGGGGAGTGTATGTACCGAGGGCGTTAAGTTCTGCGTCATGGGGTGTGTGTACCAGGGGCGTTAGGTTCACCGCAGTGGGGTGTATTATCTGGGGCGTTAGGTTCACCATCACCGTGGAGTGTGTGTACCAAGGTGTGGGATTCACCATCGTGGGTGTCTGTGTACCAGGGGCGTTAGGTTCACCAACACCACCGGGGCGTGCTGGCGGGCGTTAGGTTCACCGTCACCACCATAGGAGTGTGTGTACCGAGGGCGTTGGTTTCACCATCACCACCGTGGGGTGTGTGTACCAGAGTGTTAGGGTCACCATCGTGGTGTCTGTGTACCAGGGGCGTTGGGTTCACCATCACCACTGTGTGAGTGTGTGTACCAGGGGCGGTGAGTTCCTACGTCACCACCGTTGAGAATGTGTACCAGGAGCGTTGGGTACACCATCACCACCGTGGGAGTGTGTGCACCAGGGAGCGTGGGTTCTACGTCACCGCCGTGGGGTGTGTGTGCAGGGCGTTAGGTTTACCATCACCACCTTGGGAGTGTGTGTGCTGTACCAGGAGATGTAGAGTCACCATCACCATCGTGGGAGTGTGTGTACCAGGGCATTGGGTCACCGCCGTGGGGAGTGTATGTACCAGAGGCGTTAGGTTCACCGCAGTGAGGTGTGTACCAGGGGCGTTAGGTTCACCATCACCCCGTGAGTGTATGTACCAGAGTGTTAGTTTCACCATCGTGGGTGTCTGTGTACCAGGGAGCGTTAGGTTCATCACCTGCTGTGTGGAGTGTGTGTACCGAGGCGTTAGGTTCGTCACCAACCGTGGGTGTCTGTGTACCAGGGGAGCGTTAGGTTCACCATTACCACCGTGGGAGTGTGTGTGTACCAGGGGTGTTAGGTTCACCATCACCACCGTGGCGGTGTGTGTACCACGGGCGTTGGTACATCACCGCGATGAGATATTATTGTACCAGGGAGAGTTAGAGGGTCACCATCACCATCGTGGGAATGTGTGTACCAGGGAGGGATTAGGGGGTCCACCATCACCCATCGTGGGTGTCTATTTACCAGGCAGCGTTAGGTTCACCGTCACCACCGTGGCGGTGTGTGTGTACCACGGGCGTTAGGTACCTCATCACCACCGTGGGGAATGTGTGTGCAGAAGGGGAGGATTAGGGTCACCTTCACCATCGTGGGAATGTGTGTACCAGGGAGAGTTAGGGGTCACCATCACCATCGTGGGTGATATATGTACCAGGCAGCGTTAGGTTCACCATCTGCTGTCTGAGTGTATTGGCCTGGGAGGCGTTAGGTTCACCGTCACCACCGTTGAGGGTGTGTGTACCACGGGCGTTAGGTACCATCACCACCGTGGGGTGTGTGTTATTGCCAGGGGCGTTAGGTTCGCGGTGGGGAGTGTGTGCCTGGGGCGTTAGGTTCACCATCACCACCGTGGGATTGTGTGTACCAGGGGGTGTTAAGGTTCCTGTAGTGGGTGTGTGTGTACCGGGGCGTTGGTTCACCAGCACCACCGAGGCGTGCACGAGGCGTTAGGTTCACCGTCACCACCATAGGGTGTGTGTACCAGGGGCGTTAGTTTCATCACCACCGTGGGAGTGTGTGTACCAGGGGAGCGTTAGGGTCACCATCGTGGGTGTCTGTGTACCAGGGAGCGTGGGTTCACCATCACTACTGTGTGAGTGTGTGTGTACCAGGGGCGTTAGGTTCACCGTCACCACCGTGGGGTGTGTGTACCCACCACAGGCGTTAGGTACACCATGCCACCGTGGGAATGTGTGTGTACCAGAGTTAGGTCACCATCACCATCGTAGGTGTGTGTACCAGGGGCGTTACGTTCACCGCCGTGGGGTGTATTATTGCCAAAGGGCGTTAGGTTCACGCGGTTCGAGGTGTGTGCACCAGGGAGCACGTTAGGTTCACCTTCACCTCTCGTGGGGTGTGTACCAGGGAGGCGTTAGTTTTCACCATCACCCCGTGGGAGGTGTGTGTACCAGGGGAGCATTGGGTTCACCATCACCACTGTGGGGTGTGTGCGAGGAGCGTTAGGTTCACCGTCACATGGAGTGTGTGTACCAGGGGCGTTAGTTTCACCATCACCACACTTGGGGTGTGTGTGTACCAGGGCGTTAGGGTCTGCATCATTGGGTGTCTGTGTACCCAGGGGCTTTAGGTTGACCATCACCACCATTGGGGTGAGTGCCAGAGTTGTTAGATTCACCATCACACAGTGGGAGTCGTGTGCAAGGGGCGTTGAATTTCCTGATACCAGCGTGGGGTGTGTGTACCGGGAACGATTGGTTCACTATCACCACCGTGGGTGTGTGTGTACCAGGGGCGTTAGGTTCACCGCCGTGGGGGAGTGTGTGTACCAGGAGCGTGGGTTCGCACCCAGTGGGAGTGTGTGTATCCAGGGCATTAGGTTCACCATCACCCCGTGGGAGTGTGTGCACCAGGGGTGATAGTTTCACCATCGTGGGTGTCTGTGTACCAGGGAGCGTTAGGTTCACCATCAAACTGTGTGAGTGTGTGTGTACCAGGGGCGTTAGGTTCACCGTCACCACCGTGGGTGATGTCTGTGTACCAGGGGCGTTAGGTTCACCATCACCACCCAAATGGATGTGTGTACCAGGGGTGTTAGGTTCACCATCACCACCGTGGCGGTGTGTGTACCACGGATCGTTAGGTACACCATCACCACCATGGGAATGTATTGTACCAGGGAGAGTTAGGGTCACCATCACCATCGTGGGGAGTGTGTGTACCAGGGGCGTTAGGTTCACCGTGGGAGTGTGTAACCAGGGCGTTAGGTTCTGCAGTGGGTGTGTGCCAGGAGCGTTGGGTTCACCTTCACCCCGTGGAGTGTGTGTACCAGGGGAGTGTTAGTTTCACCATCGTGGGTGTCTGTAGCCGCAGGGAGCGTTAGGTTCACCATCACCACTGTGAGTGTGTGTACAAGGGGCGTTGGTTCCTACATCACCACCGTTGAAGTGTGTGTACCACGGGCGTTATGTACACCATCACCACCCAAGTGGAGTGTGATATTACCAGGAGTGTTAGGTTCCTGCATCCTTACCGTGTGGCAGTGTGTGTACCAGGGGCGGGTGGGTTCACCATCACCCCGTGGGAGTGTGTGTACCCAGGGAGCGTGGGTTCACCATCACCACTGTGGAGTGTGTGTTTATTGGGCGTTAAGGTTCACCGTCACCACCGTGGGGAGTGTGTGTACCGGGGCGTTACGTTCACCATCACCACCTTGGGGAGTGTGTGTACCAGGAAGCGTTAAGTTTACCGCCGTGGGAGTGTGTACCAGGGGTGTTGGTTCACCGCGGTGGGTGTTTGTACCTGGGGCGTTAGGTTCACCATCACCACCGTGGGGAGTCTATGTACCAGGGAGTGTTACGTTCCTGCATCGTGGGTGTCTGTGTACCGGGGGCGTTAGGTCACCATGCCACCGAGGAGTGTGTACACGAGGGAGCGTTAGGTTCACGTACCACCATGAGGTGTGTGCATCATGGAGCGTTAGTTTCACCACCATCACCACCGTGAAGTGTGTGTACCAGGAGACGTTAGGGTCACCATCGTGGGTGTCTGTGTACCAGTGAGCTTTAGGTTGACCATCACCACCGTGGGAGTGAGTACCAGGGTGGTGGGGTTCACCATCACCACCGTGGGGTGGTATGCCAGGGGCGTTAGTTTCACCATCACCAGTGTGGGGTGTGTGTACCAGGGAGCGTTAGGTTCAACATCATCACCCAGGGAATGTGTACCAGGGAGAGTTAGGGTCATCATCACCATCGTGGGAGTGTGTGTGTACCAGGGGCGTTAGGTTCTGCACCCAGAGTAGGGTGTGTGTACCAAGGAGCGTTAGGTTCACCGCAGTGGGTGTCTGTGTACCGAGGGCTTTAGTTTTGACCATCACCACCGTGGGGTGGTGAGTACCAAGGGCGTTAGATTCACCATCACCACGGTGGGAGTGCGTGTACCAGGGGCGTTAATTTCACAATCCTGGCGTGGGAGTGTGTGTACCGGGGAACGTTGGTTACCATCGTGCGTGGGGAATATGTGAACCAGGGGAGGTTAGGGGTCACCATCACCATCGTGGGGAGTGTGTGTACCAGGGGCGTTAGGTTCACCGCCGTGGGAGTGTGTACCAAGGGCGTTAGGTTCACCTGTGGGATTGTGTGTACCAGGGGCGTTAGGTTCACCATCACCCCGTGGGGTGTGTGTACCAGGGAGTTGTTAGTTTTCACCATCGTGGGTGTCTGTGTACCGAGGGCGTTAGGTTCACCATCACCACTGTGTGAGTGTGTGTACCAGGGGCGTTAGGTTCACCGTCACCACCGTGGGTGTCTGTGTACCAGGGGCGTTGGGTTCACCATCACCACCGTGGTAGTGTGTGTGTACCAGGAGTGTTGGTTTACCATGCACCACCCGTGGCAGTGTGTGTACCACGGGCGTTAATTTTACCATCACCACCGTGGGAATGTGTGTACCAGGGATAGTTGGGGTCACCATCACCATCATTGGGGTGTGTGTACCAGGGAGCGTTAGTTCACCGCCGTGGGAGTGTGTGACCAAGGAGCGTTACTTAGGTTCACCGCAGTGGGAGTGTGTGCACCAGGTAGCGTTGGGATTCACCTTCACCCCGTGGAATGTGTGTACCAGGGTGATTTCACCATCGTGGTGTCTATGTGCCGAAAGGGGCGTTGGTTCACCATCACCACTGTGTGAGTGTGTGTACGAGGGCGTTAGGTTCACCATCACCACCGTGGCGGTGTGTGTACCAGGGCGGTGGGTTCACCATCACCCCGTGGGAGTGTGTGTACCAGGGAGGCGTTGGGTTCACGTACCCACCGAGGAGTGTGTGTACACGAGGAGCGTTAGGTTCACCGTCACCACCATAGGGTGTGTGTATCGGGAGCGTTAGTTTCACCATCACACCAGGTAGGTGTGTGTACCAGGAACTTGGTGGGTCACCATCGTGGGTGTCTGTGTACCATGGAGCCTTAGGTTGACCATCACCACCGTGGGGGTGTGAGTACCAAGGAGCCTTGGGTTCACCTTCATCACCGTGGGAGTGCATGTACCGGGGAGCGTTAGTTTCACCATCACCAGCGTGGGAGTGTGTGTACCAGGGGCGTTGAGACACCATCACCACCGTGGGAGATGTGTGTACCAGGGAAGTTAGGGTCATCAACATCATCGAGGGGAGTGTGTGTACCAGGGGCGTTAGGTTCACCGCCCAGGTAGGTGTGTGTGTACCAAGGAGCGTTAGGTTCACCACGGTGGGGTGTGTGTACCAGGGGGCGTTAGGTTCACCATCACCCCGTGGAAGTGTGTACCAGGAATTATTGGTTCTGTCGTGGTGTGTGTGCCAGGAGCGTTGGGTTCACCATCACCACTGTGTGGTGTGTACTGAGGCATTGAGTTCACCGTCACCACCGTGGGAGATATTATTAACCAGGGAGCGTTAGGTACACCATCACCACCAAATGGGGTGTGTACCAGGGAGTGTTACAGGGTTCACCATCACCACCGTGGCAGTGTGTGTACCCCGGGGGCGTTAGGTTCACCATCTCACCGCACTGTGTGGTGTGTGTACAAGGGAGCGTTAGGTTCACCGTCACCACCGTTGAAGTGTGTGCCACGGGCGTTGTACCATCACCCCGTGGGAGTGTGTGTGCCAGGGTGTTGGTTCGTCACCACCGTGGAATGTGTGTACCAGGGGCGTTACGTTCCTGCATCACCACGCCCAGGAGTGTGTGTGCCAGGAAGCGTTAAGTTCACCGCCGGTGTGTGTACCAGGGTGGTGGGTTTCACCGCGGTGAGGGTGTTTGTACCTGGGAGCGTTAGGTTCACCATCACCACCGTGGGGTGTATGTACCGAGGTGTTACGTTCACCATCGTGGGTGTCTGTGTACCAGGGAGCGTTAGGTTCACCATCACCACCGAGGGGTGTGTACACAGCGAGGAGCGTTAGATTCACAAATCACCACCATAGGAGTGTGTGCATCATGGGCGTTAGTTTCTACCATCACCACCGTGGGGTGTGTGTACCAGGGAACGTTAGGGTCACCATCGTGGGTGTCTGTGTACCAGTGAGCTTTAGGTTGACCATCACCACCGTGGGAATTGAGTACCAAGGCGTTAGGTTCACCATCACCACCGTGGGGAGTGCGTGTACCAGGGGCCGTTAGTTTCACCATCACCAGTGTGGGGTGTGTACCAGGGGCGTTAGGTTCAACATCATCACCGTGGGAATGTGTGTACCAGGGGAGGTTAGGGTCATCATCACCATCTCGTGGGGTGTGTGTACCAGGGGCGTTAGGTTCACCGCCGTGGGGAGTGTGTGTGTACCAGGGCGTTAGGTTCACCACCGGTGGGTGATACTTATTGTACCGGGAGCTTTTAGTTTGACCATCACCACCGTGGGTGAGTACCAAGGAGCGTTAGATTCACCATCACCACAGTGGGGAGTCGTACCAGGGAGCGTTAATTTCACAATCACCAGCGTGGAGTGTGTGTACCGAAGACGTTAGGTTCGCCATCACGACCGTGGGAATATGTGTACCAGGGAGAGTTAGGGGTCACCATCACCATCGTGGGGTGTGTGTACCAGGGGCGTGGGTTCACATGGGGAGTGTGTGTACCAAAGGGCGTTGGGTTCGCGGTGGGATTGTGTGTACCAGGGGCGTGGGTTTCACCATCACCCCCGTGGGAGTGTGTGTACCGGGATTGTTAGTTTCACCATCGTGGGTGTCTGTACCAGGGAGCGTTAGGTTCACTGCCATCTCCACTGTGTGATGTGTGTACCGAGAGTGTTAGGTTCACCGTCCACCGTGGGTGTCTGTGTACCAGGAGCGTTAGGTTCACCATCACCACGTGGTAGTGTGTGTACCAGGGGAGTGTTGGTTGCCATCACCACCGTGGCGGTGTGTGTACCACGGGCGTTAGGTACACCATCACCACCGTGGGGAATGTGTGTGTACCAGGGGAGGTTAGGGTCACCATCACCATCGTGGGAGTGTGTGTACCAGGGGGCGTTGGGTTCACCGCCGTGGGAATTGTGTGTACCAAGGAGCGTTGGTTCACCACCGGTGGGGAGTGTGTGCACCGGGGAGCGTTAAATTGCACCTTCACCCCCGTGTGGGGTGTGTGTACCAGGGGTGTTAGTTTCACCATCGTGGAATTTGTCTATGTACCGGGAGGCAGCGTTAGGTTCACCATCACCACTGTGAGTGTGTGTGTACCAGGGGCGTTAGGTTCACCATCACCACCGTGGCAGTGTGTGTACCAGGGAGATTGGGTTCACCATCACCCCGTGGAGTGTGTGTACCAGGGGCGTTAGGTTCACAATCACACCACCGAGGGTGTGTGTACACGAGGGAGCGTTAGGTTCACAAATCACCACCATGGAGTGTGTGTATCAGGAGCGTTAGTTTTCATCACCACCGTGGGAGTGTGTGTACCGGGAACGTTGGTCACCATCGTGGGTGTCTGTGTACCAGGGGCTTTAGGTTGAGCCATCACCACCGTGGGGGTAGTACCAAGGAGCGTTAGGTTCACCTTCATCACCGTGGGGAGTGCATGTGCCAGGGGCGTTAGTTTCCGCATCACCAAGCGTGGGGTGTGTGTACCAGGGGCGGTGGGTTCACCATCACCACCGTGGGAATGTGTGCAGGGGAGAGTTAGGGTCATCAACATCATCGTGGGGTGTGTGTACCAGGGGCGTTAGGTTCACCACCGTGGGGTGTGTGTACCAAGGGAGCGTTAGGTTCACCACCAGTGGGGAGTGTGTGTACCCAGGGGAGCGTTAGGTTCACCATCACCCCGGCGAGGTCAGTATTAGTACCAGAGGGGTGTTAGTTTCACCATCGTGGGTGTCTGTGTACCAGGAGCGTTAGGTTCACCATCACCACTGTGTGAGTGTGTGTGCCAGGGAGCGTTAGGTTCACCGTCACCACCGTGGGGAGTGTGTACCACGGGCGTTAGGTACACCATCACCACCGTGAGTGTGTGCCAGGGGTGTTAGGTTCACATCGCACGTGGCAGTGTGTGTGTGTACCAGGGCGTTAGGGTTGCCATCACCACCATGGGAATGTGTGTACCAGGGGAGGTTGGGGTCCTTACATCACCATCGTGGGGTGTGTGTACCAGGGGCGTTAGGTTCACCACCGTGGGGTGTGTACCAAGGAGCGTTAGGTTCACCGCGGTGGGAGTTTGTGTACCGAGGGATTGTTAGGTTTTACCATCGTGGAATTGTCTGTTTGGGGGCGTTAGGTTTGCCATCACCACCGAGGCGTGGGGGCGTTAGGATGCGTCGCTGCGGGGTGTGTGTACCGGGGGCGTTAGTTCACCATCACCACCGTGGGGTGTGTGTGTGTACCAGGTAGCGTTGGGTCACCATCGTGGGTGTCTGTGTACCAGGGGCGATTGGTTCACCATCACACTGTGCCGGTGTGCCATGGGCGCGATTAAGTTCTACCGTCACCACCGCGATGAGGGTGTGTACCGCAGGCGGTGGAGTACACCATCACCACCGTGGTCGTATTATTACCAGGGGAGGAGTTAGGGTCACCATCACCCATCATGGGTGTGTGCCGAGGCGTTGGTTTCACGCGTGGGGTGTGTGTGCAAAGGCGATTGGGTTACGCAGGTAGGTGTGTGTACCAGGGGCGTTGGTTTGCATGCGATGGTGGTACCAGGGGCGTTCGGGACGATGCAGGCGTTAGTTTCACCATCCTTTTGAAGTTCCCTTGCAGTGAGTGTAGGAGCGTTAGGTTCACCGTCACCACCATAGGAGTGTCAAGCGTTGGTTTTACCATCACCACCGTGGGAGTGTGTGCTGTACCAGGGGCGTTAGGGTCACCATCGTGGGTGTCTGTGCCAGGGGGCTTTTAGGTTGACCAACCATCACCATCTCGTGGGAGTGAGTACCGAGGCGTTAGATTCACCATCGCAGGTGAGTGCGTGTACCAGGAGCGATTAATTTCACAATCACCAGCGTGAGAGTGTGTGCACGGAGCGTTAGGTTCACCATCACTGCCACCGATGGGAATGTGTGTACCAGGGGAGAGTTAGGGTCATCATCACCATCTGGTGGTGTGCTAGGGGCGTTAAGTTTACCGCCGTGAAGTGTGTGTACCGAGGCGTTGGTTGCTACCCGGTGGGGTATACCGGGAGCGTTAGGTTCACCATCACCCCCGTGGGAGTGTGTGTACCAGGGGTGTTGGTTTCACCATCGTGGGTGATATGTGCAGGGAGCGTTAGGTTCACCATCACCACTGTGTGAGTGTGGGGAGCGATTACAGTTGCTCGCACAAATGAGATGTGTGTACCACGGGCGTTATTTTTTATACTTACCATGGGAATGTGTGTGTACCAGGGAGGAGTGGGGTCACCATCACCATCATTGGGGAGTGTGTGTACCCAGGGCGTTAGGTTCACGTGGTGGGAGTGTGTGCCGGGTCGTGGGGTTGCGGTGGGAGTGTGTGTGCCAGGGGAGGGTTAGGTTCACCACCATGCCCCGTGGAGGTGTGTGTACCAGGGTGTGAGTTTCACTATCGTGGGTGGTGTCCCTTATTGTAGGGCGTTGGGGTTTCACCTTCACCTGTGTGCCGGGCGTGGTTTCTCTTGTGGAGTACTTGTATTTCCATGACGTTGTTACATCGCACCGTGGGGTAATGGTTCTTGCGTGACGGTGGAAGGTTTCCATCCGTGAAGGGAACATTAGGTTCATCCGCACGTGGAATTGTTCCGTGGCCAAGGCGTTCAGGATTTCCGCGGCATTACCACTTGCCGGGTACTGCAGAGGGCGTTGGGTTTCCTACCGCTCCACCACACTTGGCGTGTGTGTGGCGATTTGGGTTACGCCCACCGCTGCCATATTGTGTGTT
>NW_024719933.1:0-12505 GCF_018991925.1 Homarus americanus | reverse complement strand
GGAAGGGGGTTAAAAGTCACTTACCTGGGAGAGAGAGAATGTGGTTGCCTCTTGGTAGGTAAGGCTGCTACAGTAGTTGCATGGTCTGGCATATCTTGGAGGTCATCATGGTCTCCTGAACTTGTCTCCTCAGCCTCTGCTCTCTCCATCACTCCTCTCAGACGCTGGACTCCCTCCACACCGCTCACCCGTACAACCTAAGACACATCCATTATGGTACAGAGTCTCTCATGGGGGTTACTCTTCACTACAGCTCTGTGCAATACAGTGCACAGCAAACTAAAGTACTCTAGCCCCTTGATACTGTGGATGAAATCTGTAAACACTCAAGTGCCGAGACAGTGAACCCATGAGGCCACCCAGGTAGTGATGACTTGTACTGTAGTTTTTACTCAAATAACATTAGAAATAAAACAAGAAAAAAGGGTCTTTTCTTCCTTTTCAAATCGTGTGAAGTTTTGTCTCATTGCTGAAGCTCTACATGCTATGATCAGCTTCAAGTGATTCATTATGTATTCCTTACAATATAATATAACTTACATTATATGTAACTTACAATACATGTAACTTACAATATATGTAACTTACAATACATGTAACTTACAATATACAGTATGTAACTTACAATATAATGGAACTTACAATATATGTAACTTACAATATATGTAACTTACAATATATGTAACTTACAATACATGTAACTTACAATATATGTAACTTACAATATATGTAACTTACAATATATGTAACTTACAATACATGTAACTTACAATATATGTAACTTACAATATAATGGAACTTACAATATATGTAACTTACAATACATGTAACTTACAATATATGAAACTTACAATATAATGGAACTTACAATATAATGGAACTTACAATATAATGGAACTTACAATATATGTAACTTACAATATATGTAACTTACAATATATGTAACTTACAATATAATGGAACTTACAATATATGTAACTTACAATATATGTAACTTACAATACATGTAACTTACAATATAATGTAACTTATTACATAATGTAACTTACAATACATGTAACTTACAATATAATGTAACTTACAATACATGTAACTTAGAATATATGTAACTTACAATATATATACAGTATATAACTTACAATACATGTAACTTACAATATATGTAACTTACAATATATGTAACTTACAATACATGTAACTTACAATATAATGTAACTTATTATATAATGTAACTTACAATACATGTAACTTATAATACATGTAACATACAATACATGTAACTTACAATATATGTAACTTACAATACATGTAACCTACAATACATGCAACTTACACTTATATGTAACTTACAATATATGTAACTTACAATATATGTAACTTACAATACATGTAACCTACAATACATGCAACTTACACTATATGTAACTTACAATATATGTAACTTACAATATATGTAACTTACAATATATGTAACTTACAATATATGTAACTTAAAATACAAGAAAATCCAATATATGTAACTTACAATACATGTAACTTACAATATAATGTAACTTACAATATATGTAACTTACATTAAATGTAACTTACAATATATGTAACTTACAATATATGTAACTTACAATACATGTAACTTACAATATAATGTAACTTACAATATATGTAACTCACATTAAATGTAACTTACAATATATGTAACTTACAATATATGTAACTTACAATACATGTAACTTACAATACATGTAACTTACAATATATGCAACTTAAAATATATGTAACTTACAATATAATGTAACTTACAATATATGTAACTTACAATATATGTGACTTACAATACATGTAACTTACAATACATGTAACTTAAAATATATGTAACTTACAATATAATGTAACTTACAATATATGTAACTTACAATATATGTGACTTACAATACATGTAACTTACAATATAATGTAACTTACAATATATGCAACTTAAAATATATGTAACTTACAATATATGCAACTTAAAATATATGTAACATACAATACATGTAACTTACAATACATGTAGCTTACAATACATGTAACTTACAATACATGTAACTTAAAATATATGTAACTTACAATATAATGTAACTTACAATATATGTAACTTACAATATATGTAACTTACAATACATGTAACTTACAATATATGTAACTTAAACTATATGTAACTTACAATATAATGTAACTTACAATATATGTAACTTACAATATATGTAACTTACAATACATGTAACTTACAATACATGTAACTTACAATATAATGTAACTTTCAAATATATGTAACTTACAATACATGTAACTTACAATACATGTAACTTACAATACATGTAACTTACAATATATGTAACTTACAATACATGTAACTTACAATACATTTAACTTACAATATATGTAACTTACAATATAATGTAACTGACAATATATGTAACTTACAATATATGTAACTTACAATACATGTAACTTACAATACATGTAACTTACAATATATGTAACTTACAATATATGTAACTTACAATATATGCAACTTAAAATATATGTAACTTACAATATATGTGACTTACAATACATGTAACTTACAATATAATGTAACTTTCAAATATATGTAACTTACAATACATGTAACTTACAATACATGTAACTTAAAATATATGTAACTTACAATGTAATGTAGCTTACAATATAATGTAACTTACAATATATGTAACTTACAATATATGTAACTTACAATACATGTAACTTACAATACATTTAACTTAAAATATATGTAACTTACAATATATGTAACTTACAATACATGTAACTTACAATACATGTAACTTACAATACATGTAACTTACAATATATGTAACTTACAATACATGTAACTTACAATATATGTAACTTACAATACATGTAACTTACAATATATGTAGCTTACAATATAATGTAACTTACAATACATGTAACTTACAATATATGTAACTTACAATACATGTATACTTACAATACATGTAACTTACATGTACATGTAACTTACAATACATGTAACTTACAATACATGTGTACTGTACAATATATGTAACTTACAATATATGTACATACATGTAATTACTATGTAACTTACATGTAACTTACAATACATGTCGTAATGTAACTTACAATACATGTAACTTACAATACATGTAACTTACAATACATGCAACTTACAGCACATGTAATGTACAATATATGCAACTTATATGAAACTTACAGTACATGTAATGTACAATACATGTAACTTACAATACATGTAACTTACAATATATGAAACTTACAGTACATGTAATGTACAATATATGTAACTTACAATATATGTAACTTACAATACATGTAATTTACAATACATGTAACTTACAATACATGTAACTTACAATATATGTAACTTACAATACATGTAACTTACAATACATGTAACTAACAATATATAAAACTTACAATACATGTAACTTACAATACATGTAACTTACAATATATGTAACTTACAATACATATAACTTACAATACATGTAACTTACAATACATGTAACTTACAATACATGTAACTTACAATATAATGTAACTTACAATATATGTTACTTACAATACATGTAACTTACAATACATGTAACTTACAATATAATGTAACTTACAATATATGTAACTTACAATACATGTAACTTACAATACATGTAACTTACAATATAATGTAACTTACAATACATGTAACTTACAATACATGTAACTTACAATACATGTAACTTACAGTACATGTAATGTACAATATATGTAACTTACAATATATGAAACTTACAGTAAATGTAATGTACAATACATGTAACTTACAATACATGTAACTTACAATACATGTAACTTACAATATATGTTACTTACAATACATGTAACTTACAATACATGTAACTTACAATACATGTAACTTACAGTACATGTAATGTACAATATATGTAACTTACAATATATGAAACTTACAGTACATGTAATGTACAATATATGTAACTTAGAATATATGTAACTTACAATACATGTAATTTACAATACATGTAACTTACAATACATGTAACTTACAATATATGTAACTTACAATACATGTAACTTACAATATATGTAACTTACAATACATGTAACTTACAATATATGTAACTTACAATACATGTAACTTACAATATATGTAACTTACAATACATTTAACTTACAATAAATGTAACTTCCAATATAATGTAACTTATTATGTAATGTAACTTACAATACATGTAACTTACAATACATGTAACTTACAATATAATGTAACTTACAATATATGTAACTTACAATACATGTAACTTACAATATATGTAACTTACAATATATATGTAACTTACAATACATGTAACTTACAATATAATGTAACTTACAATACATGTAACTTACAATACATGTAACTTACAATATATATGTAACTTACAATACATGTAACTTACAATATAATGCAACTTACAATATATGTAACTTACAATACATTTAACTTACAATATAATGCAACTTACAATACATGTAACTTACAATATATGCAACTTACAATACATGTAACTTACAATATATGTAACTTACAATATAATGTAACTTACAATATAATGTAACTTATTATGTAATGTAACTTACAATACATGTAACTTACAATATAATGTAACTTACAATACATGTAACTTACAATATAATGTAACTTATTATGTAATGTAACTTACAATACATGTAACTTACAATATATGCAACTTACAATACATGTAACTTACAATATATGTAACTTACAATATATGTAACTTACAATATATATGTAACTTACAATATATATGTAACTTACAATACATGTAACTTACAATACATGTAACTTACAATATAATGTAACTTACAATATATGTAACTTACAATACATGTAACTTACAATATATATGTAACTTACAATATATGTAACTTACAATATATGTAACTTACAATATAATGTAACTTACAATATATGTAACTTATAATATATGTAACTTACAATATATGTAACTTACAATATATGTAACTTACAATATAATGTAACTTACAATATAATGTAACTTACAATATATGTAACTTACAATATATGTAACTTACAATATATATGTAACTTACAATATATATGTAACTTACAATACATGTAACTTACACTATATGTAACTTACAATATATGTAACTTACAATATATGTAACTTACAATATAATGTAACTTATTATGTAATGTAACTTACAATACATGTAACTTACAATACATGTAACTTACAATATAATGTAACTTACAATATATGTAACTTACAATATATGTAACTTACAATATATATGTAACTTACAATATATGTAACTTACAATACATGTAACTTACAATATAATGTAACTTACAATACATGTAACTTACAATATATATGTAACTTACAATACATGTAACTTACAATATATATGTAACTTACAATATATATGTAACTTACAATACATGTAACTTACAATATAATGTAACTTACAATACATTTAACTTACAATACATGTAACTTACAATATATATGTAACTTACAATATATATGTAACTTACAATACATGTAACTTACAATATAATGCAACTTACAATATATATGTAACTTACAATACATGTAACTTACAATATAATGTAACTTACAATACATTTAACTTACAATATAATGTAACTTACAATATAATGTAACTTACAATATATGTAACTTACAATACATGTAACTTACAATATATGTAACTTACAATATATGTAACTTTCAATACATGTAACTTACAATACATGTAACCCCACTGATGTGACAGCCTTGTACAGTACAGTATTTACAATCAACCTAAGCTAACAACAGTGTTTGTTGAGTCCCCAATGCAGCAAAGTATTTTTGTGATATGCCAACATATTCAGTTAACTTATAATCAACCATTATTTTTTCCAATTACTCAATTAATAAAAATCACACACACACACAGGATAAAATTACACTTACATCAATCTTTGGATCTACGCTGACTATGGATGCAGTTCTGATCATCGGAGCTTTATGTCTCGTTTTAGTCGAGATCATATAATTGTATTCATACTGGAAGAGGTCAGTCCTAGGGTCCCAGGGTCGAAGATCTGAGTGTTTGTACACATAAACACCACTCACTGGGTCCTGTCACAGAAGATGGTTCTCAATTATCAGGAAACAAAGAGTATGGCAGCATATCATAAACACATTGTCTTGTTGGTGTCTGTCCTAATATGACCTTTACTTTTGACACAGAGACTAGACTCTGGTGTTCTGTAGTCCATGTAGTGGACAGTACAGTCATATTCATGTGAGACTTTCATCAAAATATTTATAACAATGTAACAATGATGCACCAAGCAAGGAAGAATTTACGGATGCCATGATAACTACAAGACAACATCAACCAGTTGTCATAAGGAGTATAAATGAGGGGCTGATACAGTCTTCATTTTGGACCAACAGTAAAGAAAAAGTCTGGTACAGCAGCTGAACAGTATCTATGGTATCCACATTATCCTGTATAATGACAGCAGGCAGACCAACCCAGAATGGTCATTATCTTTCCACGGTCCACTACACGGATGGAGCTCTGTATTCTGGCAGCTAAGAGTTTTCAGAGCTATAAGAGTTGTACTTTAAGACAGGAACTGTTTTTATACCATGTATTTGGGACACAATGAATGGTGCTTTGTTCAATCCAAACTAGAAATTTATTGAAGTGAATAATAATAATAATAATAATAATAATAATAATAATAATAATAATAATAATAATAATAATGATAATGATAATAATAATAATAATAATGATAATGATAATGATAATGATAATAATAATAATAATAATGATAATGATAATAATAATAATAATAATGATAATGATAATGATAATAATAATAATAATAATAATAATAATAATAATAATAATAATAATAATTACTGTATTGGCGGACTAGCCGATCAGCTGATGTGTACAACAAAACATGTTTGTCGTAAGGATTTCGTTAATCAAAGTTTTGTTCGTTAATTTAACTGAAAATCCTTATGGGAGCTAATTCATTAACCGAAATTTAGTTAATCGAACCGTTCGTTATATGCTGATAACCACAAGGAAAGAAGAAAACACGAAGTTCCCAAGCGCGTTTTACCGTATACGCGGTGCCTTGCCAGAGCTGAACTTTCACTTAACACGGATTTTTTCATCATATACGCGGTGAGTGTCCGGCTCGAGACGCTATTTTTAGATTTGCCCCACGCGCCACCCGCCCGCCTGCCAGCCTGCCTGCGCTCATCTCCTCTCCCTCCTCCTCCCTCCGCTTGGGCAAGCAGCGCGGTAAGGTTGCGCAGTGTGTGTCTTTGTTGCGTTATCACTGATGTCATATGATGTATCGGACTGTAATTGGCCATGCATCCCTACCCCCCTCTGCTGCTAGCTGTAATTGGCTTAGTGTATTATGACGTGACCACCCCGGGGAGGGAGGGAGGAAAGACGATGCTTGACCTAGCCGCGGCAGTTTCATCCCTCAAGGCCACACCGTGTAAACGCGCATCCATTGTTCCGTAAAATGGCTTCGCCGGACCACCACCACCACCAGAGAGAGACCTTTCCTTACCTGGACCCAGCGGCACTAAGCCAAAGAAGACACGACGTTCCTTAAGCTACGAGGTGAAGTACCAAATTGTTCAAGATTTGGAGAAAGGAACACGGCAAGTTGATCTCGCGCGCCAGCATGGCGTCAACGAATCTACGATTCGCACGATCAAGAAGGATGCAGCCAAGATCAAAGAGCACATGAAAATCACAAAGTCTGCAGGTGCTTCATCTATCAGGTATTGCCAGAACAGGGTGCTGGCAAAAGTGGAAAATTTGCTGGTGAGTTATTTGATTCGTCAGGCGCGACGCAACATGGCGGTGGACACGCGCTCAGTGCAGGAGTACGCACGTGAGCTATACGCAGCAGTGTCACGTAAGCTGGGAATTGCAGAGCCCAAACCCTTCAATGCTTCCTCTGGTTGGCTGCATAGGTTTAAGAAGAGGAACAAGATCACCAACATCAACATTGGTGGTGAGGAAGCGAGTGCTGACCGTGTGGCGGCTAGAGATTTTCCTCCGTTCTTACGTGAGATTATGGAGGAAGGACAGTACACTGACGACCAGGTGTTTAACATGGACGAATCTGGTCTTTTCTGGAAAAAGCTACCTTCCAAGACCTTCGTTGTCCAGTCTGCCAGCAAGGTAAGGGGTCGGAAGTTGCAGAAGGAACGCATCACCGTCCTGTTTACCACCAATGTCTCCGGTACCTGTAAACCAAAGTTATCGGTGATTCACACAGCCCGCAAGCCGCACGCCTACAAGAATATGGACATGAACAAGCTTAATGTCCACTGGCTAACCGCACGTAAGGCGTGGATGTCCTCTTCTCTGTCCCTCTTCTGGTTTGACAACTGTTTTGTTCCTGACGTGCAGAAATTCTGCGAGTAACAGAATGTTTCATTCAATATTTTGTTGCTCCTTGACAACGCACCTGGACACTCGCCCCTACTTATGGATCGTCACCCCAACGTAAAAGTGGTCTTCCTTCCTCCCAACACTACGTCATTAATCCAGCCCATGGACCAGGAGTTGATCTGCAATGTGAAAGCTGCGTACTCTGCAAAGAAGTTCAAGCTCCTGAACGACTCTACCAACACCAAGGATGAGTTGCGTAAGCTGGGTGACACCGACAGCGAGAGCAAAAGCGACGAGGACAAGGAACAAGAGGTGGCGACTCAAGAACTTCTCGTCAAACAATTTTGGAAGAAGTTTAACGTTAAACAAGCTGTAGACTTCTTGGTGGAGGCATGGGATCTGCTGACTATTGCTACGATTCGTCACGCATGGAGACATGTGTTGCATGGCATACCAGGTGAGAGGAGGAGTGAACCTGTGACTGGTGAGGTTCAGACTGTTGCAGTAGCAGTGGACCTTGCCAGAGAAGCTGTGCTCAATATTACAGCTGAAGGCTTCTCCGAGACCACCAACTACGACATCCTGGAGGTGATAAGGGATCCTGACGTGACTACCGACGAGATGGTAGATGATGATGACGTCGTCAGTGAAGAGGCTGGTGGTGCGTCATCCCAAGAAGAACGCCGCTTATCCCATAGTAATGTTAGGGGTGCCATCTAGTGTATTGAGAAAGTCAAGCTCCTCCTTTCCAACGACCCTGACGCTAACAGGTATGTAATCTCCACTACCCAGCTGTTGCAGCTATGGAGCCCTACATCAAGGTTTATCACGACAACATAAAACACCAGGCGTCAGCAAAGCATAACAGAGTTCTTCGCCCGCAACCCACCACAGCCAGCCCAAGCCAGTGATAGTGACAGAGGCAGAGACAGTGATGATGACTTTGAGTGATTTGTCAGGGAGGCACTAGTAAGTGTGGATGACACCGATGAAGACTCACCTGAGGGCCAGTAGCCTGCCCTCTGCCTCGGAACCAGCCTCCATTTCCATACGCCGACCCATCTCTACTACTAACGTAAGTGTTAACCCCAACCTTGTTTTTTTCTAACCTAACCTTCAGTTTATTATTCTCTTATTGATTGTTCCCTTCTATATTATGTGTGTGTGAATACCATCATTAAGTTAATATGTTATTTTTAGTAAAACGTACGTATTGTTTCGGGAAAAAGTGGAGTTTGGGGGTCGACCCGGTCTCTATTTCAATTAATAACATACAGTGAGTTCTGCTATAACGCGTGTTTTGACAACGCGAATTTGCTCGAACGCGATTTATGAATTGAGGAACGATATTTGTAAAACGCGAACTCGTTTGCTCTAACGCGATTCCACTCGAACGGTTGTTGTGGCTTCAGTTCACGTTCGACATCACATGTTCAATTGAGTTATGTGTTTTGTTTGTGAACAATTGCAGAAATAATGTATGTAATATTTATGTATACAGTATACCTATATATTATAAGTAAATTGTAAAATTTTACATAAAAGAGAAAATCAAATTACATAGCGTTTTACACCCGCGCTCTCTCTACATCACACACAGTGTTTACAGTTCACGTTCGACATCACATATTCAATTGATTTATGTGTTTTGTTTGTGAAGAATTGCAGAAATAATTTATGTAATATTTATGTATACAGTAAACCACTCACAAGGTCCTACAGTACCACTAATTATTTTATACTGAAACTTACGTTTGGTAAGCTGGATTAAAATGAAGATTACCGGTATATTAAAATAATAAAAATGTATTATAAACCAGTCTAACATACCGTAATAAACACAGCTGCTATTATCATCCCCCCTCCCCCATTTGCCAGTGACAAGAAAGGGAAAGTGACCTTGACTGTGACCGCCTGTGGCTATTTTTAGCCATCCTTGTGTTCGGAGGTGGTCAGTAATGCATATCTGTATATTTACTGATCATAATACTTATCTCTTATAAATAATTCATTTAAAATTTATTTTTTTGCAAAGAATATTCAGTAAATGACTGCATTAATTCTTGAAACTGCCGACAGTGGTAAATTTAGGATATAAATAATGAACAGAAGTCACGTCATGGATTCGGAGTTTGGTCCTTAACGATCACCATAAATGTAGCCTCCCTTTGTCGCGAAACACGTATATAAATTAAAGAAAATACTTGCAGTATATTTAATATATTACAGTATATTATATATAAATAAATAAACAAATAAATTCAAATTCCCTTATCATCCTGTGTCATATACAGAAATACTTGAGTCCCTGAGCGAGTACACAAAAAGAAAACGGACATCCTGGAGTGGATAGAGAACGGACATCTCTACTGGGGGACTCAAACGTTTCTCATGTTTTGTGGGCGCTCAAGCATAATATGAATAATATGTAAATTACAATTTATATATATATATATATATATATATATATATATATATATATATATATATATATATATATATATATATATATATATATATATATATATATATATATCTTGATAAAATCACACGGGAAAATGGAAACAACGGAGTACCTTAGCTTTCGTCTTTATTCAAGACATCTTCAGTTTTGAACTGACCATCATAAATTTATTTGTCAGTGGCCCAAGGTTAAAAATGCTTTGAAAACCTTTGATCTTGATGTATGATAGTTATTTTGTGGGTCCCTTTTTTCTGACCTGACCTGTCTAGTCACGTCACCACCCTTCTCTTAAGCTCCTCTACGTGTGTGTTGGTGTGCGGATTAGTGGATGTCATCATTATGACCTGACCTTATATTTTTAGGTCACCCTGTATATTTAAGCCTCTCTCTGTCCATGTAACCCAGTTGCCTCTGAAGATGTCTTGAATAAAGACGAAAGCTAAGGTACTCCGTTGTTTCCATTTTCCCGTGTAATTTTATCAAGATATAGATATATATATATATATATATATATATATATATATATATATATATATATATATATATATATATATATATATATATATATATATATATATATATATATATATATATATATATTATATATATATATATATATATATATATATATATATATATATATATATATATATATATATAAAATATATATATATATATATATATATATATATATATATATATATATATATATATATATATATATATATATATATATATATATATATATATATATATATGTAAGTTGTAAAATTTTAAATAAGAGAGAAAAACAAAATAAGTAGCGTTTAAAGTGTACTGTACATTGTGGCTTGGCGCGGGGTTATGCAGTGTTTACAGTTCACGTTCGACATCACATGTTCAATTGATTTATGTGTTTTGTTTGTGAAGAATTACAGAAATAATTTATGTAATATTTAAGTATACAGTATACCTGTACAGTATATGTAAAATGTAAAATTTTAAATAAGAGAAAAACAAAATACATAGCGTTTTAGACCCGCGCGCTCTGTTTACTCCACACTTTGTTTGAAACACGTGTGAAGTTTTTAAGTGTCCTCAGTGAATTCTGATTACTGTTTCTCCAATTTTGTGACTATGGAAAAGAAGAATATCTCTGGGAAGCACTCTGGTGATCGCATTTCCAGTGGTGATCATAAAAGAAAGGCTATAACACTTGAAGAAAAGCTTGATGTTTCATGACTCCTCAGCCTCAACATCACCCTTATCCCCCATCAAGTTATATTCATATTTTTTCAAGGTAAAGTGTAACATTTATTGTATGATTTCATTATTAGATATGAATGTAACATTTATTTAGACTGTGCTATCCTTTGTGTTAGGCTAACTACGAAATTTTTTTTCGATTTGGAGTAATCTGCACCTAACCCTATTTTCTCCATAAGCCCTGTTATTTCTATTACACGAATTTCTATAACACGATGTTTTACAAGAACACTACTATCGCGTTATAGCAGAACTACCTGTATTTTA
>NW_024719932.1:0-3532 GCF_018991925.1 Homarus americanus | reverse complement strand
CATGCGTGTGTGTGTGTGTGACACATAGCTGACTATCAACCTAAGAGACAGGTCTTATATAGGGTAGGCGTGGCTTAATAGTTGACCTCCGTCATGTAAAGGCAGACGCTGGTTAACCTAGACCACGGGCATACACTGGGGAATTCGCGGGTCAGCTACTCAGGGACAAGCGTTTGTGGGGAATCCTACAATACTCCCCCTTCCCTCAGGCAGTGTAGGAGACTTGTTGTCTGCAGGGATTGCATCACATGTGAGGCAGAACGGGCGGTGCAGGAGACTTGTTGTCGGCTTGGTTGCCACATGTGAGACATAACGAGGGCGAGATGAGCCGGCTGCTAGTGGAACAACTTTGTCTAGATACGAGCTCTGTGGGAGGAGAGAGGTGGAGAAAGGAGGGTTGTGAAGAAGCGTGAATGTTGTGCTTCCCTCGTGGCAGGTACAGGTCCTCAGATGCGCCTGCTGGGGTGTGTGGGTCTGGGTCAGGAGCAGGGGCTGCGTCAGGAAGAGGGTCTATGACAGCAGCAGGGTGCATGACAGCAGCAGGGTCCATGATAGCAACAGGGTGCAGGACAGTGAGGGAGTACCTGAGGGAGAAAAAAAAAGGGTGTAGGGCCGCACTCAGGCGCATGGGCCACGTCAGGAGCAGGGGCTGCCAAGCAGGAGCGGAGGAGGGTCCACGACAGTGTCAGGGGTACTGCTGGGCCGGAGCTTCTGAGGCAGGACAGGTGTGCTGGGGTCAGTGGGACGTGGTGCTTGGGGAGGAAAAGAGGCGGCTGTCTGCTTAGAGTGTAGAGCTGCTCTAGGGTGTCTAACCTGCGGTTTGAGAGACAGTAGCTGTAGAGCCACAAGGCTGCTCTGCAAGAGTAAGCCAATCTTCATGGCAAGACTGGGGAGTGATCATTTCTCCTCCATCCTGTGTGAGTCACGAATCTCAGGGGTCACCATTTGTGGGGTACGTTATGTTTGGGTTTACACTCAGGATGGGATGGAGAAGGAAACTCACAATGTGCTCTCTGTATACATATTGTATTCGATGTACAATGCAGCTTGGTGCTGGGAGAGGCATCATGGTTCGCCGTTGAGTGAGAGAGCTGGTTGGTGAGGGTGCTCAGGAGGAGGACCCCAGCCCAGGTCGCCATGGTCGCCGGCAGAGCGAGGGCCGCGAGCAGGAGGAGGAAGGAGTGGAGGAGTGTTGCCCCTGCGGCAGTAGGTAGAAAAGGCGGTCTCGAGGTCAGGTCTAATATAGCGGAGGTAGGCGTGGCTAATAGTTGACTTCCGTTATGGAGCGCCTGGTTGACCTAGACACAGGCATACACTGTGTAATTCGCAGGGTCGGCTACTCAGCGAAAAGCGTTACTTATAATACCAATAAGTTTATATCACACACAGTGCCGGATTTGAACCTGTGAGCCATGGGCAGCAACCTCTTTGTAGGCCCCCCTCATTATAACTACCCAAAGAGGGTGGAGTGGCGAGTGAAACGACTCCTACACATATAAGCAGTTCGGGGGGCAACGGCCAGAAAGTTTGAAATTTGAACACAACTTTGGAGAATTTTGAAGCCATATGCAGTTATATTGAAATTAGAACATTGAGAAATTTTAATTAACTTGTATATTGATACTATACAAATTATACACACACACAAAAAGTGAGACATAATTGGAGTCATTCATCGGATTCAAGTCGACCAGCCACGATATACTTCTACCGCACATGTCGAAAATTTTCAAGAGACTTACGAAAAGAATATATTATTAATTATTAGTTATTTGAGTAGTAGCCTAATTCTCTATCCGCAGCAGAACATAGAGCGTTTTACGTGATGGAATAGATAAACATGAATTTAAAAAAATAAAATAAAAATAATCAGAATAAACAAATAAATAGAAAATAAATATGTGGGGGCCCCCAGATTGTGGGCCTGGGCAGCTGCCCACTTTACTTCCTGAATCCAGTATAACTACAAATTCAATTATCAATGTTAAAAAACAATTTGCAAATATTTACAAAGTGTTACAAGAATAATAATTATCGTATCATACAAGTTTAATGCAGGAACCACACCCAAATCTAATCACTATACCTCTCAGAGACCTGAATATGTTTATGCCTATCCTCACTTTTGTGTATATTATTATTGATGTGTGTGTGTGTGTGTGTGTGTGTGTTTGTAAAGTTTCTTCAACATCAAGACGCCTGCGTGCCTCCTCGTGGCAACTACCACGGTAACTGGGTGCTTAGTGGGCAGGCAAGACCAACGGGGATCTCGGGTTGTAGTGGGCCCCAGAGGGACGTATAGGCCACTGGCATGTGGGACACGTTCTGGCACCTACCAACGATTGCCTGCTGCCTTGGATTAACCTTGGTAGGTATAAGGTTACAGGAGTAAAACCTGAACAAAAATCTGCGGTGGAGCCCTGCATCAGGCAGACATGCTAGAAGCTCCAACAAACCCCAGCGGCGTATAGGCTTTGGGGGTGACCACCATGAAATAACGACTACACCAGCGGACGAAGGGAATGACTGATGAATGACTACTAAAGACGAAACCCAACAACCAGGGCTATCAGCAGTTATTAGACTCTCCCTCTCCCCAGACGTTACAACACTTGCACCACTGGATCAGAAAGGAGCCAAGATGTGTGGTTGCAGCCTGCACTTCTGCCTCAACACATCAAACTCACACACATCATAACTCATCCAAAACCTCTCATCATCCAAAACCCCTTACCCACCCCAAAGTCCTTTGGCAACGGGCCGAGTGGCGATAAGGGACAGGCAGGAATGACTGCCGGAAGTCTCTAATCACAACTCTGCCATGACACAGATAAAAGATGGTCGTTTATGCACTGGGATCAAGAACAAGTCAATCCGGTTCTGTCTGAGGACTGATCAGACCTTACAAGGAGCCAATCTGTTCACCACCACATGGGAGGGGCCAAGAAAAGGTGCCTAAACAGCCTGCATAAAAAATCATGACTGGGCAACTGCATAACCTCTCCATCTAGGCTTCACGAATATCGGACCTACTGGATACTAGCACGAAAAAGGCATCCTGAAAAAGAACTGCCCTTGTGTAAAAAGCTAGCTCTAATAAACATAGCGGCCATTAGTGGGTTCAACTCCCCAGATGAGGCCAGCTCCTAGAAGACTAGGGTCTGTGCAACCTATTCTGGAAGAAACAAGCCTGCTATGGAGAAACGCCCATTTTATAGATTATTTGCCCATCACCAATACATCTTACACAAGCGAACTGAAATACCTATTGGTTTCCAAAACACCTCCTCATAAGCAAATTCCCACTGGATCACTCATGTCATGCCTTTTCCATCAGTCCATCGCCCCACACTGGATACAGAGATGACATCAAAGGGCCTTTCACACCGACCTCGACAGAGTACTATAACCTCAATCCCAAAGACAAGTTGTGCTCCTTGGTGACTAATGCCCAGAGTTAGCAGAATATAATCCCACCTTCAGGGACCATAGAGAGAAATGGACCAAGACAAGTACAATCCCAATAGCACAG
>NW_024719931.1:0-21897 GCF_018991925.1 Homarus americanus | reverse complement strand
TGACTTGCCCTTCACCTTGCCTCCCTTGCCGCGTCCTGACATGTTGCTGCTGCTGCTTTTCGTGATAGGAGTTAAATTTCCGCCCGCCACCTTGGTCTTTTATACCAAGCTCAGGATCAGGCCAGGTGGCCGTCTCGCGGACCCAACCAATGTAAGAGAGCCGTAGCTGCAGCCAGTCTGATCCTGAGCGGCCCGCTCGGTATATAAGGAAAAGTTAGTCGGGCCAGTTTTCAATTCTCTCGCTCAGCGCCACGAGTAACTGTGCCGCCATGCCTCCCAAAACTTCCGGAAAGGCTGCCAAGAAGGCTGGAAAGGCCCAGAAGGCCATTGCCAAGGGTGACAAGAAGAAGAAGCGCAGGAGGAAGGAAAGCTACAGCATCTACATCTACAAGGTACTGAAGCAAGTGCACCCCGACACAGGAGTCTCCTCCAAAGCTATGTCCATCATGAACTCTTTCGTGAACGACATCTTCGAGCGCATCGCTGCCGAGGCTTCCCGCCTGGCGCACTACAACAAACGCTCCCCCATTACAAGTCGGGAAATCCAGACAGCTGTCCGACTCTTGCTGCCCGGTGAACTGGCCAAGCATGCCGTGTCTGAGGGCACCAAGGCTGTCACCAAGTACACCTCTTCCAAGTAAGAGGTTACTTGTGCACAACAAACACGCCATCCCACTACTACAACTTAATCGGCTCCATCGGAGCCACAGTTACATGTTAAAGAGACAGTTACCGACAGTGATATATTGAGAGGGAAATAAAAAAAAAAAAAAATTATAATAATCTGCATTCTCTATTGGCGTAGAAACCGGACTAAATCGAAACATAATAAATAAATAAATAAATTCTGCGTGGAGTGACATACATGGAGTGTGTTTGGGCTTCATTTCATGTTTGCAGCACGCCTAATTCATGTAAACAATTTATTTTATTTTATTGTATTTTATTGTATTTTCTTTTATTTTATTTATTTATTTACTTACTTATTCTTTATACATTTATTTGTTACTAGCTCTTGTTTGTTGCACCCACCCACCTCCCGAATTGATGACCTACTATACATTCGTGCCTGCACGAATGTTACCAACTTACCGTTAGGCGATTTGGGTAACCGAAATTAACGCTCTCCTACCACCAACCATTTCGATTGTCATGACAATTATCTTCAGAACAGTTCTTTGGCCCTGAGAAGGGCCGAGTTATAGATGTCTGGTAGGTTTTGTTGTGCTTTTTCTTTTTCCCCCAGGAAGAGGACTTAAGCACGCTCTCCGCGGATGCGCCGGGCCAGCTGGATGTCCTTGGGCATGATGGTAACGCGCTTGGCGTGAATGGCACACAGGTTGGTGTCCTCGAAAAGACCCACCAGGTAAGCCTCAGAGGCTTCCTGCAGAGCCATGACGGCAGACGACTGGAAGCGCAGGTCAGTCTTGAAATCCTGGGCGATCTCACGCACCAGGCGCTGGAAGGGCAGCTTCCTGATGAGTAGCTCTGTGCTCTTCTGGTAACGGCGGATCTCACGAAGGGCGACGGTTCCGGGCCTGTAACGATGGGGCTTCTTGACACCACCGGTGGCTGGGGCGGACTTGCGAGCTGCCTTGGTGGCAAGCTGCTTCCGTGGAGCCTTGCCTCCAGTGGACTTGCGGGCAGTCTGTTTAGTACGGGCCATCTCGACGACGAAATAGTAAATACGGGCGGCCTGGCAGGCGGGCGGGCTTATATACAGACATTCTCCACCTCAGTGGCCACCTCATTGGCCACGAGTGCCGCATGCGTCATCCGCAAGCTACGCCCCACCTCCAAGAGGGAGGGACGGCCTTGGATGAACGATACTACCGCTGCGTCCACAGCACGCCACCTACTCCCACCAAACCGTGGGCGAAGCCACACCAGGACCACCTGTAGTAGCAACCACAACAGCATGACTGGACGAGGCAAAGGAGGCAAGGGACTTGGAAAGGGTGGCGCCAAGCGTCATCGTAAGGTGCTTCGTGACAACATCCAGGGTATCACCAAGCCCGCCATTCGTCGTCTAGCTCGGCGTGGAGGTGTTAAACGTATATCCGGCCTCATCTACGAGGAGACCCGCGGCGTCCTCAAGGTGTTTCTGGAGAACGTCATCCGTGACGCCGTCACCTACACCGAGCACGCAAAAAGGAAGACCGTCACCGCCATGGATGTGGTGTATGCCCTGAAACGGCAGGGCCGCACCCTTTATGGTTTTGGTGGTTAATCAACCTGATGGACGGGCGCACACCACCACCACCACCACGACAAACAAATATACGGACCTAATTTTAGGTCCACATTTAAATCGCTAAAGAGTTGGGTAGACACTGAGTAAATCGTTGAAAATATATCCAATAACATGATCCTCTCTAATTCTGGACTTGTGGTATGAGTATAGGTTGTGTGTGAACGTGTTGGAACCACTTCTAACGGTATCGATCCAGTCAGTCAGTCAAGTCAACATTCACCTAACACTCCAGGTGCCTCACCTAACTTCCTGTAGCGTCACCGAACCTCACAAAATGTAACCCAATGTAGTTTATAATCTATCCTAACATGACATAACATAACCACGCACTATATTACTTCGGTAAGAGTAATGAGTTTTAATACACAAAGTTGCAGTTATCATTCATTCATACATACATACATACATACATACATACATACATACATACATACATACATACATACATACATAACATGCTAGTGGCAGGGGGGGATTGAAGTGAATTTTAGGAGGATAGAATAGGTGCAGTGGCTAAACAGCGCTTGCGTGAGGGACTTTAAGCAGCAACTCGCCTGGATGCGGCAGGATAGAGTCAGGTCAAGCGTCCGGTGCATGTTGGGTTCCGCCATGGTTTCTCAGTGTTTGGTCGGCGTGATTGTGTGTGTTGTTTTCTTGTTTGGAGGAAATGTCTTGGTATTCTTCTTCTTAGCTTGAAGTTGATTTTCTTCTAACTCTTCTCCTCTTGTTGTTCGTCTTTCTCGTGTCTGCTATCATTCTGTAAAGACTCTATATATGTATGTAGGTATGAGTGAGTAACAGTTGCCGGTTACAGTGATACTTCATATTCGCTGGTGTTGTACTGTATGGCTTCGGTATTTCTTAATATACAAACGGCACCGTTAGGGGATTGAGGTATTTAAAAACCAGCCTACATTACTTATATATAGAAATAAATAATGTGGCTTGGACAATAATGACGACTACTCTCTCCTACCTTCCCCAAACAAGGGCTTTTCGAAAGTATACATTGGACACAACTGACTTAGTACATCATACATTGGTGGTTTAACAAAAGCCCTCATTAGAGAAAGGTGAAGGAGCACACAGTGAACATACAGATTAATGTTTGCACGCGTAGATCATGTAAGGTGAGATGTTGAACACCGGACACGTAGTGTAGTAACTCCCTCACAGATGGCGTTATGAGGGGCCTGATGATGTAGCAGTTACCTCACAGATGGTGTTATGAGGAAATTCACATGATGATGCTGTAGCAAAACATTCACTACGTGGTGTCGTAGCATCTTGGGGACACCACGTGGTCGACATGACTCACTCATTCAAGTGGGTGAGGTGTGGTCCCAGGCCTCTCTATCGTGGAGTCTCAGGGGAAGTATAACTGGGTACCTGGGACCTCACTGTGTGAAGGTGGTTAGCTAGCTTGGGTAAGACTCAACTGCCGAGTTGTTTTTCACTGACTTAAGCACTGTTCACCACTATTCATCACTGGTTCCATTCCTTTGCCAAATGAGATAGTACCTTATGGCAAGAACTTGTTGATAGTCCGGTGGGGAGGAGGGTTCAGGGGAGTGAGTTGGTATGGGCCAACATATAAATAATAATAATAATAATAATATTTAACGGTTTATTGAAAGAGCTTGGCAGCCAGAAGGCTGAAAATATACAGTTACATATTTGGGGAATGGGTTACGAATTACAAATAATATACAAGTAACATGAGTGACACAAATAAGACATATAATAACTAGCTGGGGAAAAGCTCAAACTACAGTTCATTTCAACATAGTGACAGTGCAAGGAGTAGTGTTTACTGGGAGTGAGTACACTGATTTATTACAAGTTATCGATAATTTTTATAATGGTTGGGACTGGGCTGTTCTTATAGCGATCAGTTCGTGCACGTATGGGCTGGGCTGGATGCGGTTGTGGTGTCGAAGAGCAATTCTCGGACTAGGGATCTCAGGTGGTAGTAGGAGCCGGTGTAGAAGCTGCTTACCAAATTTGCAGATGAGGTCGTGGTGATGGTCAGTGAGAGTCTAAAGGGTCGGTCAGTGTGTTGAGCGCTTCTTGATATGTGGAGTAGGAAGGGTAGAGAATAATCTTGCATGGCCTCTTTTGCACTTTTTCGAGGTGTTTACGTTGTGTGGCATTTAGGGAGGAAGACCAGGTGGAGGAGGCATAGGTGAGCTTGGGAAGTATGAATGTTGTGTAAACACTGAGGAGCTCGTGTGCAGGACCACCGAGGGACTTGAGTCGGCGTAGGAGGTGGAGACGGAAACTGGAGGATTTGATAACTTCACTGACGTGTGGTTTCTAATTTAGGTTGTTGTCTATATGTATGTGTGTGTGTGTGTGTGTGTGTGTGTGTGTGTGTGTGTGTGTGTGTGTGTGTGTGTGTATATACTACTGTACTTTTTAGATCCTCCTACGCAACCTAACCTATTATAGTTAAGTATAGTAGGCTATACACTATTTTGTTAGTATGTGTTATAAAATGAAATTGCATGTTATTATTATTAATATTATTATTATTAATATTATTAGTATTATTATTAGTAGTAGTATTATTATTATTATTATTATTGTTATTATTATTACATGCTAATATAATACTAAGTTGCCCGCCAGATTTCCTCAGAGATGGGAGGAGCACATTGGCGGCGGTGTTGTTTATACTCCGCCCGATTACTGATTCCTATTCACCGAGCCAGAGCTGGCGGGCGGCGTGTTATGTGCCACGTTTTGTTTCCCATTGGGCGTACCGCTCAGCTGGGGAGTAGGAGATTTCATAAAAAGAAAGTTTGAGTGGAGAGCACACCTTTTCCTTCACATACAGTTATCTTAGACCATCTACTAGTATAATAGTTTGCACAAAAATACTCTACACTCTTTCTAGGTTATTGTTATGTTGTTTTTTTTTTTTTGACTTCTCATCAGATTGTGCATTCAACTAATATACACTATTAGTGTGTTTATTATTATGTTTTATAGTATTATTTCGTATAATATTGGGTAACACAATTATAGTCACTAATATACACTATTAGTGTGTTTATTATTATGTTTTATAGTATTATTTCGTATAATATTGGGTAACACAATTATAGTCTCTAGTATAGTTTATTATTGGGGTTTATAGCAGTTTGTGGTCTAATAGTATCATGCTTTATGAGTGGTGTTCTATGTAGTGATGATTAGGCAATAAAATATGCTTTGGGTGTTTATAGCAGTTTTTGTGGTCTACTAGTATCATGCTTTATGGGTGGTGTTCTATGTAGTGATGATTAGGCCATAAAATATGCTTTTGGTTTATTGCTAACAAAATATACTTTGCTCTACCGCTGTCGTGCAAAACATGGTGAAACTTACATACACCGTTAATAAAGTATTCATGGAAGAAGAAGAAGAAGAAGAAGAAGAAGAAGAAGAAGAAGAAGAAGAAGAAGTACGAGGAAGAATTGTGGAAGGAATGAACAGTGAGACAATGTAAAGCCTCCGGGATGGCGGCAGCGTTTCTGTTATTAATATATAATAAGACAATAGGAAAATATGTTGTTGTCTCTACCTGTATTATTACCTTTGCGATAGCATGGTTCAATTTTGGGAGGACAGAGGAAGGAGCAGGAGGTTAGGAAGGGAGAGATAGTGTCTGTGATCCTCGGGTCACCACTCCTCGGATTGTGTCAGTTCAAGTTTAGAAGCTCCAACAACTTTCCTGAATACGAATTCGCAACCTTTCGATTTACAACAGGTACCTACTTACTGCTACAGTAGGTGAACAGGGACCAAGGGGGCTAGGAATAGTGTCCAAACAACTTGCTCCTGCCTGCCTGTGTGATGTAGTCGTGGCCACAATTAGGTTAGTATACAGACACATCTGGCAAGTTAGTAACGCTGTACCCATACCGGAACACTCAGCATGTAAACTTTGTGATACACCTTTAAAGCACTATATTATTGAATGTGACACTGTCAAAGACTTCAGGCCACCTCACTTATTGTATCTTGAACTATGTCATTACTTCATTGAGGACATTACATTCTTGCTGTTTATCCCAAATTGGCTAGCTAGCTAGCCCACACTGATTAGTCTACAATTACAATATGACTCCAATGTATGCTGCTGGTAAATGTGTACTGTCAATGAACCAGAGTGAAAATAAGGTCGCCTCCCTTGCTGCTGCTGCTAAAGCTGCTGCTGCTTTTTGCGCCCTTCTAAGTCCCGTTTAAGTCCCCCACCCCAGGCCCCCGCAGTACCCCTTCACATCTACACCATTCAAAAACATTTACACTCAATTTGCACAGAGTGTTATCCTGCAAAACGTTGATGTCGTATATTTCTCTCTTTAAGTGATATCCTGTGGCTCCGAAAGGAGCCTGTTTGGTTAGGTTGTCTTGTGTGAACGAACCTTGGGTTCTTATTTCTTCTCTGTCTTCTTGGGAAGGAGCACAGCTTGGATGTTAGGAAGGACACCCCCTTGGGCAATGGTGACTCCAGACAGGAGCTTGTTCAGCTCCTCGTCATTGCGAATGGCAAGCTGAAGATGACGTGGGATAATGCGGGTCTTCTTGTTGTCGCGGGCGGCGTTACCGGCCAGCTCGAGCACTTCTGCTGCCAGGTACTCCATGACGGCTGCAAGGTACACAGGTGCACCTGCACCAACACGCTCAGCATAGTTGCCTTTACGCAAGAGACGGTGGATCCTACCCACGGGGAACTGGAGTCCGGCCCTGCTAGAACGGGACTTTGACTTGCCCTTCACCTTGCCTCCCTTGCCGCGTCCTGACATGTTGCTGCTGCTGCTTGTCGTGATAGGAGTTAAATTTCCGCCCGCCACCTTGGTCTTTTATACCAAGCTCAGGATCAGGCCAGGTGGCCGTCTCGCGGACCCAACCAATGTAAGAGAGCCGTAGCTGCAGCCAGTCTGATCCTGAGCGGCCCGCTCGGTATATAAGGAAAAGTTAGTCGGGCCAGTTTTCAATTCTCTCGCTCCGCGCCACGAGTAACTGTGCCGCCATGCCTCCCAAAACTTCCGGAAAGGCTGCCAAGAAGGCTGGAAAGGCCCAGAAGGCCATTGCCAAGGGTGACAAGCAGAAGAAGCGCAGGAGGAAGGAAAGCTACAGCATCTACATCTACAAGGTACTGAAGCAAGTGCACCCCGACACAGGAGTCTCCTCCAAAGCTATGTCCATCATGAACTCTTTCGTGAACGACATCTTCGAGCGCATCGCTGCCGAGGCTTCCCGCCTGGCGCACTACAACAAACGCTCCACCATTACAAGTCGGGAAATCCAGACAGCTGTCCGACTCTTGCTGCCCGGTGAACTGGCCAAGCATGCCGTGTCTGAGAGCACCAAGGCTGTCACCAAGTACACCTCTTCCAAGTAAGAGGTTACTTGTGCACAACAAACACGCCATCCCACTACTACAACTTAATCGGCTCCATCGGAGCCACAGTTACATGTTAAAGAGACAGTTACCGACAGTGATATATTGAGAGGGAAATAAAAAAAAAAAAAAATTATAATAATCTGCATTCTCTATTGGCGTAGAAACCGGACTAAATCGAAACATAATAAATAAATAAATAAATTCTGCGTGGAGTACTTTTACACCCACTGCAAAGTGACATACATGGAGTGTGTTTGGGCTTCATTTCATGTTTGCAGCACGCCTAATTCATGTAAACAATTTATTTTATTTTATTGTATTTTATTGTATTTTCTTTTATTTTATTGTATTTTCTTTTATTTTATTTATTTATTTACTTACTTATTCTTTTATACATTTTATTTGTTACTAATACTTGTTTGTTGCACCCCTTACCTCCCGGGTGATGACCTACTATACATTCGTGCCTGCGAATGTTACCAAGATTAGGCGATTTGGAGTAACCAAATTAACGCTCTCCTACCGCAACCATTTCGATTGTCATGAAAATTATCTTCAGAACAGTTCTTTGGCCCTGAGAAGGGCCGAGTTATAGATGTCTGGTAGGTTTTGTTGTGCTTTTTCTTTTTCCCCAAGGAAGAGGACTTAAGCACGCTCTCCGCGGATGCGCCGGGCCAGCTGGATGTCCTTGGGCATGATGGTAACGCGCTTGGCGTGAATGGCACACAGGTTGGTGTCCTCGAAAAGACCCACCAGGTAAGCCTCCGAGGCTTCCTGCAGAGCCATGACGGCAGACGACTGGGCGCAGGTCAGTCTTGAAAATCCTGGGCGATCTCCGCACCAAGCTGGAAGGGCAGCTTCCTGATGAGTAGCTCTGTGCTCTTCTGGTAACGACGGATCTCACGAAGGGCGACGGGTCCGGGCCTGTAACGATGGGGCTTCTTGACACCACCGGTGGCTGGGGCGGACTTGCGAGCTGCCTTGGTGGCAAGCTGCTTCCGTGGAGCCTTGCCTCCAGTGGACTTGCGGGCAGTCTGTTTAGTACGGGCCATCTCGACGACGAAATAGTCAATACGGGCGGCCCGGCAGGCGGGCGGGCTTATATACAGACATTCTCCACCTCAGTGGCCACCTCATTGGCCACGAGTGCCGCATGCGTCATCCGCAAGCTACGCCCCACCTCCAAGAGGGAGGGACGGCCTTGGATGAACGCTACTACCGCTGCGTCCACAGCACGCCACCTACTCCCACCAAACCGTGGGCGAAGCCACACCAGGACCACCTGTAGTAGCAACCACAACAACATGACTGGACGAGGCAAAGGAGGCAAGGGACTTGGAAGGGGTGGCGCCAAGCGTCATCGTAAGGTGCTTCGTGACAACATCCAGGGTATCACCAAGCCCGCCATTCGTCGTCTAGCTCGGCGTGGAGGTGTTAAACGTATATCCGGCCTCATCTACGAGGAGACCCGCGGCGTCCTCAAGGTGTTTCTGGAGAACGTCATCCGTGACGCCGTCACCTACACCGAGCACGCAAAAAGGAAGACCGTCACCGCCATGGATGTGGTGTATGCCCTAAAACGGCAGGGCCGCACCCCCTATGGTTTTGGTGGTTAATCAACCTGATGGACGGGCGCACACCACCACCACCACCACGACAAACAAATATACGGACCTAATTTTAGGTCCACATTTAAATCGCTAAAGAGTTGGTTAGACACTGAGTAAATCGTTGAAAATATATCCAATAACATGATCCTCTCTAATTCTGGACTTGTGGTATGAGTATAGGTTGTGTGTGAACGTGTTGGAACCACTTCCTAATAATTGTCAGTCAGTCAACATTCACCTAACCTCCAGGTACCTCACCTAACTTCCTGTAGCGTCACCGAACCTCACGAAATGTAACCCAATGTAGTTTATAATCTATCCTAACATGACATAACATAACCACGCACTATATTACTTCGGTAAGAGTATTGAGTTTTAATACGCAAAGTTGCAGTTATCATTCATACATACATAACATGCTAGTGACAGTGGGGATTGAAGTGATTTTTAGGAGGAGAGAATAGGTGCAGTGGCTAAACAGCGCTTGCGTGAGGGACTTTAAGCAGCAACTCGCCTGGATGCGGCAGGACAGAGTCAGGTCAAGCGTCCGGTGCATGTTGGGTTCCGCCATGGTTTCTCAGTGTTTGGTCGGCTTGATTGTGTGTGTTGTTTTCTTGTTTGGAGGAAATGTCTTGGTATTCTTCTTCTTAGCTTGAAGTTTATTTTCTTCTAACTCTTCTCCTCTTGTTGTTCGTCTTCCTCGTGTCTGCTATCATTCTGTAAAGACTCTCTATATGTATGTAGGTATGAGTGAGTAACAGTTGCCGGTTACAGTGATACTTCATATTCGCTGGTGTTGTACTGTACGGCTTCGGTATTTCTTAATATACAAACGGCACCGTTAGGGGATTGAGGTATTTAAAAACCAGCCTGCATTACTTATATATAGAACTAAATAATGTGGCTTGGACAATAATGACGACTACTCTCTCCTACCTTCCCAAAACAAGGGCTTTTCGAAAGTATACATTGGACACAAATGACTTAGTACATCATAAATTGGTGGTTTAAAAAAAGCCCTCATTAGAGAAAGGTGAAGGAGCACACAGTGAACATACAGATTAATGTTTGCACGCGTAGATCATGTAAGGTGAGATGTTGAACACCAGACACGTAGTGTAGTAACTCCCTCACAGATGGCGTTATGAGGGGCCTGATGATGTAGCAGTTACCTCACAGATGGTGTTATGAGGAAATTCACATGATGATGCTGTAGCAAAACATTCACTACGTGTTGTCGTAGCATCTTGGGGAAACCACGTGGTCGACATGACTCACTCATTCAAGTGGGTGAGGTGTGGTCCCAGGCCTCTCTATCGTGGAGTCTCAGGGGAAGTATAACTGGGTACCTGGGACCTCACTGTGTGAAGGTGGTTAGCTAGCTTGGGTAAGACTCAACTGCCGAGTTGTTTTTCACTGAGTTAAGCACTGTTCACCACTATTCATCACTGGTTCCATTCCTTGGCCAAATGAGATAGTACCTTATGGCAAGAACTTGTTGATAGTCCGCTGGGGAGGAGGGTTCAGGGGAGTGAGTTGGTATGGGGCAACATATAAATAAT
The DNA here is from genome assembly GCF_018991925.1 of Homarus americanus. Classification (NCBI taxonomy): domain Eukaryota; kingdom Metazoa; phylum Arthropoda; class Malacostraca; order Decapoda; family Nephropidae; genus Homarus; species Homarus americanus. The sequence continues at coordinate 11,076 of NW_024719931.1, read as the reverse complement.
AATAATAATAATAATAATAATTAACGGTTTATTGAAAGAGCTTGGCAGCCAGAAGACTGAAAATATACAGTTACATATTTGGGGAATGGGTTACGAATTACAAATAATATATAAGTAACATGAGTGACACAAATAAGACATATAATAACTAGCTGGGGAAAAGCTCAAACTACAGTTCATTTCAACATAGTGACAGTGCAAGGAGTAGTGTTTACTGGGAGTGAGTACACTGATTTATTACAAGTTATCGATAATTTTTACAATGGTTGGGACTGGGCTGTTCGTATAGCGATCAGTTCGTGCACGTATGGGCTGGGCTGGATGGATGCGGTTGTGGTGTCGAAGAGCAATTCTCGGACTAGGGATCTCAGGTGGTAGTAGGAGCCGGTGTCGGGGATGGTGTAGAAGCTTCTTACCAAATTTGCAGATGAGGTCGTGGTGATGGTCAGTGAGAGTCTAAAGGGTCAGTGTGTTGAGCGCTTCTTGATATGTGGAGTAGGAAGGGTAGAGAATAATCTTGCATGGCCTCTTTTGCACTTTTTCTAGGTGTTTACGTTGTGTGGCATTTAGGGAAGAAGACCAGGTGAGCTTGGGAAGTATGAATGTTGTGTAAACACTGAGGAACTCGTGTGCAGGAACACCGAGGGACTTGAGTCGGCGTAGGAGGTGGAGACGGAAACTGGAGGATTTGATAACTTCACTGACGTGTGGTTTCTAATTTAGTTTGTTGTCTATATGTATGTGTGTGTGTGTGTGTGTGTGTGTGTGTGTGTGTGTGTGTGTGTGTGTGTGTGTGTGTGTGTGTGTGTGTGTGTATGTGTGTGTGTGTGTGTATATACTACTGTACTTTTTAGATCCTCCTACGCAACCTAACCTATTATAGTTAAGTATAGTAGGCTATACACTATTTTGTTAGTATGTGTTATAAAATGAAATTGCATGTTATTATTATTAATATTATTATTATTAATATTATTATTATTATTATTATTAGTAGTATTATTATTATTATTATTATTGTTATTATTATTACATGCTAATATAATACTAAGTTGCCCGCCAGATTTCCTCAGAGATGGGAGGAGCACATTGGCGGCGGTGTTGTTTATACTCCGCCCGATTACTGATTCCTATTCACCGAGCCAGAGCTGGCGGGCGGCGTGTTATGTGCCACGTTTTGTTTCCCATTGGGCGTACCGCTCAGCTGGGGAGTAGGAGATTTCATAAAAAGAAAGTTTGAGTGGAGAGCACACCTTTTCCTTCACATACAGTTATCTTAGACCATCTACTAGTATAATAGTTTGCACAAAAATACTCTACACTCTTTCTAGGTTATTGCTATGTTTTTTTGTTTTTTTTTGACTTCTCATCAGATTGTGCATTCAACTAATATACACTATTAGTGTGTTTATTATTATGTTTTATAGTATTATTTCGTATAATATTGGGTAACACAATTAGAGTCACTAGTATAGTATATTATTGGGGTTTATAGCAGTTTGTGGTCTAATAGTATCATGCTTTATGAGTGGTGTTCTATGTAGTGATGATTAGGAAATAAAATATGCTTTGGGGGTTTATAGCAGTTTTTGTGGTCTACTAGTATCATGCTTTATGGGTGGTGTTCTATGTAGTGATGATTAGGCCATAAAATATGCTTTTGGTTTATTGCTAACAAAATATACTTTGCTCTACCGCTGTAGTGCAAAACATGGTGAAACTTACATACACCGTTAATAAAGTATTGATGGAAGAAGAAGAAGAAGAAGAAGAAGAAGAAGAAGAAGAAGAAGAAGAAGAAGAAGAAGTAAGAGGAAGAATTGTGGAGGGAATGAACAGTGAGACAATGTAAAGCCTCCGGGATGGCGGCAGCGCTTCTGTTATTAATATATAATAAGACAATAGGAAAATATGTTGTTGTCTCTACCTGTATTATTACCTTTGCGATAGCATGGTTCAATTTTGGGAGGACATAGGAAGGAGCAGGAGGTTAGGAAGGGATTTGTAGTGGGAGAGATAGTGTCTGTGATCCTCGGGTCACCACTCCTCGGATTGTGTCAGTTCAAGTTTAGAAGCTCCAACAACTTTCCTTGAATACGAATTGGCAACCTTTCGATTTACAACCGGTACCTACTTACTGCTACAGTAGGTGAACAGGGACCAAGGGGGCTAGGAATAGTGTCCAAACAACTTGCTCCTGCCTGCCTGTGTGATGTAGTCGTGGCCAGAATTAGGTTAGGATACAGACACATCTGGCTAGTTAGTAACGCTGTACCCATACCGGAACACTCAGCATGTAAACTTGGTGATACACCTTTAAAGCACTATATTATTGAATGTGACACTGTCAAAGACATCTTGAACTATGTCATTACTTCATTGAGGACATTACATTCTTGCTGTTTATCCCAAATTGGCTAGCCCACACACTGATTAGTCTACAATTACAATATGACTCCAATGTATGCTGCTGGTAAATGTGTACTGTCAATGAACCAGAGTGAAAATAAGGTCGCCTCCCTTGCTGCTGCTGCTAAAGCTGCTGCTGCTTCTTGCGCCCTTCTAAGTCCCGTTTAAGTCCCCCACCCCAGGCCCCCGCAGTACCCCTTCACATCTACACCATTCAAAAACATTTACACTCAATTTGCACAGAGTGTTATCCTGCAAAACGTTGATGTCGTATATTTCTCTCTTTAAGTGATATCCTGTGGCTCCGAAAGGAGCCTGTTTGGTTAGGTTGTCTTGTGTGAACGAACCTTGGGTTCTTATTTCTTCTCTGTCTTCTTGGGGAGGAGCACAGCTTGGATGTTAGGAAGGACACCCCCTTGGGCAATGGTGACTCCAGACAGGAGCTTGTTCAGCTCCTCGTCATTGCGAATGGCAAGCTGAAGATGACGTGGGATAATGCGGGTCTTCTTGTTGTCGCGGGCGGCGTTACCGGCCAGCTCGAGCGCTTCTGCTGCCAGGTACTCCATGACGGCTGCAAGGTACACAGGGGCACCTGCACCAACGCGCTCAGCATAGTTGCCCTTACGCAAGAGACGGTGGATTCTACCCACGGGGAACTGGAGTCCGAGCCCTCTCTTCGGTACAAGGACACGAGCTTGCCCTTCCTTGCCTCCGCCGCGTCTGACATGTTGCTGCTGCTGCTTTTCGTAGTCAGGTTAATTTCCGACCGCCACCTTGGTCTTTTAGACCAAGCTCAGGATCAGGCCAGGTGGCCGTCTCGCGCACCCAACCAATGTAAGAGTGCCGTAGCTGCAGCCAGTCTGATCCTGAGCGGCCCGCTCGGTATATAAGGAAAAGTTAGTCGGGCCGGTTTTCAATTCTCGCTCGGCGCCCACGAGTAACTTGTGCCCCGCCATGCCTCCCAAAACTTCCGGAAGGCTGCCAGAAGAGCTGGAAAGGCCCAGAGAGCCATTGCCAAAGGTGACAAGAAGAAAGAAAGCGCGGGAAGAAAAGCTTCAGCATCTACATCTACAAAAGGTACTGAGCAAGAATTGCACCCCGACACAGGAGTCTCCTCCAAGCTATGTCCATCTCATGAACTCTTTTCGTGAACGACATCCGGCGCATATCGCTGCGAAGCTTCCGCCTGTTGCTACTACAAACAAACGCTCCTACATTACAAAGTCGGGAAATCAGACAGCTGTCGACTCTTGCTGCCCGGTGAACGGGCCAAGCATGCCGTGTCTGAGGGCACCAAGGCTGTCACCAAGTACACCTCTTCCAAGTAAGAGGTTACTTGTGCACAACAAACACGCCATCCCACTACTACAACTTAATCGGCTCCATCGGAGCCACAGTTACATGTTAAAGAGACAGTTACCGACAGTGATATATTGAGAGGGAAATAAAAAAAAAAAAAAATTATAATAATCTGCATTCTCTATTGGCGTAGAAACCGGACTAAATCGAAACATAATAAATAAATAAATAAATTCTGCGTGGAGTACTTTTACACCCACTGCAAAGTGACATACATGGAGTGTGTTTGGGTTTCATTTCTTGTTTGCAGCACGCCTATTTCATGTAAACAATTCATTTTATTTTATTTTATTGAATTTTCTTTTATTTTAGTTATTTATTTACTTACTTATTCTTTATATATTAATTTGTTACTAGCTCTTGTTTTTTGCACCCACCCACCTCCCGAATTGATGACCTACTATACATTCGTGCCTGCACGCCTGTTACCAACTTACCGTTAGGCGATTTGGGTAACCGAAATTAACGCTCTCCTACCACCAACCATTTCGATTGTCATGAAAATTATCTTCAGAACAGTTCTTTGGCCCTGAGAAGGGCCGAGTTATAGATGTCTGGTAGGGTTTGTTGTGCTTTTTGTTTTTCCCCAAGGAAGAGGACTTAAGCACGCTCTCCGCGGATGCGCCGGGCCAGCTGGATGTCCTTGGGCATGATGGTAACGCGCTTGGCGTGAATGGCACACAGGTTGGTGTCCTCGAAAAGACCCACCAGGTAAGCCTCAGAGGCTTCCTGCAGAGCCATGACGGCAGACGACTGGAAGCGCAGGTCAGTCTTGAAATCCTGGGCGATCTCACGCACCAGGCGCTGGAAGGGCAGCTTCCTGATGAGTAGCGCTGTGCTCTTCTGGTAACGACGGATCTCACGAAGGGCGACGGTTCCGGGCCTGTAACGATGGGGCTTCTTGACACCACCGGTGGCTGGGGCGGACTTGCGAGCTGCCTTGGTGGCAAGCTGCTTCCGTGGAGCCTTGCCTCCAGTGGACTTGCGGGCAGTCTGTTTAGTACGGGCCATCTCGACGACGAAATAGTCAATACGGGCGGCCCGGTTGTTGTTGTTGTTGTATAGATTGTCGGACCGTAGTCCGACACGGGCCTTTGCCTATAGGCGGCCCGTTTGGTGGTACCGGCTGGTGCTCCAGGAGCAGCCAGACCGGATTGGGATTGGAGGTGGTCCCACCTGCAGATTGGAGGGATACTGCAGGTTGCAAGTGTGAGCGGACCCCCGATCAGTGGACGCTTACCACCGGCCCCCACTCTTGGACGTGGTCAGCCTCGGAGTGGCGCGCCCCCCGAACTGGGGTCCGCACTTGCTGGGAGAGGATGCTTTCTAAGCTATCTGGGTGGTGGGTATCGTGTGATGACCCGGAGTAGGTAGTGAATGTGGTCTGTATGGGCCTTTCGGGTTAGAGTGGCCGCTGGTGTTGTGTGTTTCTTGGGAGATTTGAGTTCTGTTTCGGAGGCTTTGTGTGACCTCGCAATCGAGGAGATAGTGTTCAAGTGGGTTGGCTGCTGGCTCCTGACAGTAGGTGCATTCCATGACGTCGTTTCCGATCATCTGCCAGGAGCACTTGTACCCTAGTCGTAGTCGGTGAAGGCTGACTTGGGTTTGTCTTGGAGTTTTCTTGTCTGCGAAAGGTGGTTCCCCTTTTGTGGCCGCCAGGTACCATTTGGCTGATTGGGAACCAGCGTTGAGTGCGTGAAGGAAGCTCTTTTTGATGTGGAGCTTGGTGGTCTTTCTGAGGTGATTCTTGATCTGTTGCACACTTGCTGGAACTTGGATGTGTACGCTACTAGAACGTGTAGCTGCCTTGGCTGCTTCGTCTGCCACGTCGTTTCCTCCGATCCCTACATGACTGGGAATCCAGTGTAAGACGACTGGTCGGTGTTGGCTTTGGAATTCCTGTAGCTGTGCGAGGATCGAGGTGATGATGTGGACGTTGTCTCTTGGTTGACTGTGTTGCAGCGCCTGCATGGCCGATTTCGAGTCCGTGTGAATTATGACGGACTTGTTGTGTTGTGTTGCAGCGTGTTGTAGGGCCTTTGAGATTGCTACCAGTTCTGTTTGTAGGGTGGAGCAGTCGTTGGAAAGTCTCCATTTGAGGGTCTGACCTTGGGTGTAGAAGGCCGCTCCGGATCTGTGATGTTTTGGGTCCACCGAGCCGTCTGTGAAGTATGATGCTGCATCAGCCGGTGTCTCGGTGGCTATGGCTTGGAGAGATGTTTTTTGGAGGTCCTCCTTCTGGAGGTTGGCTTTACTATCGCCGAGGTCGGTGAATTTGAGTGTGGCTGGTGGGGGGCTCCATGGTGGAGGAACAGTGTAACCATTGTCTCGTGTGTCTTGGTTGTTCTTGACGAGTGTTTCTGCTTGCAGGTGTCGGATGACCTCGCTTGCCTCGTGCGACCAGGTGGCCCCTCGCACTCTGTGGTCGAGGTGGAGGGAGGCACTGATTCGAATCTTGGCAACTGTGGGCTTGTCTGCACTACAGATTTTGGCGAGGAGACCGGCTGTCACCTGCTTGACTCGTACTGCCAGGGGTGGTAGCTCGGTTTCCATTTGCAGATTGCAAATTCTGGTCCACATGGGTGCTCCGAGCATGGTCCTGAGAGCATTGTTTTGAATGACTTCTAGCTTAGCTATTTGGTCTTCTCTCAGTCCAATGAGTGCTGGAGCACTGTAATCTACCAGCGATCTGATGGCAGCTGTGTAGTAGGCTTTGAGCACATGAAGGTTTGCTCCTGCGGATTTGCTGGTGAGCGACCTCATTATATTGTGTCTGCTCTTCGTCCTGTGCCTGAGATACTCGAGTTGCGGCTTGAAGGTGAGTTTCTGGTCAAACCAGATTCCAAGACACTGGTGGGCGTTGGTCCAGACTACCGGCGTGTTTTGTATGGAGAGCAACTTGTCTGGTGTGTTTGTGCAGATGGCCATCGCTTTCGACTTGGCTGGATTTATCTTGAGTCCAAGTCTGTTGCACTCCTCTTCTATAAGTTGGAGTGCGTGTTGCGTGTTGGCTAGTCTGTTCGATCCTCTTACTATGAGCTGTAAGTCGTCCGCATAGCATAGGAGCTTGGCTGTTTGTCTGAAGGGAAGTTTGACTAGATTTTCCATCAGGACATTGAACAGCATTGGACTGAGGATGCCTCCTTGTGGGGTTCCGTTTTCGTGGACCCTGTAGCTTGAGGTTGCTCCCTGAAAGCGTACTCGTGCTTCTCTCTGTGTGAGGTAGTTCTGGATCCACCCCAGCAACCTTCCTTTGGCGCCTTTTTTAGCGAGCGTAGTTGTAATGGCCAAAGGATTTGCTAGTTCGAAGGCTTTCTCCAGGTCGAGGAAGACCACCAGAGCTGGTTTGTTGTCCACTGTGCTGAGTATCTCGGCGATGTTGTTGCCTGTGCCGGTGTTCTCGGTGTAAGCAAAGATGTGAGGGTGTGGGCTGCCTACTTTCCACTTGAGTCGGTTGAGAGCCATTCTTTCTCCGGTCTTCGCTATGCAGCTGAGAAGGGAGACTGGCCTCGGCTTGTCTGGTTCTCTGGGCTTCGGAATGGGCTGTATATCTGCCTTCTTCCATTCCGGTGGGAGTCTTTGTGCTGTCCACGAAGCATTGATGGCTTGCAGCAGAGCCTCGTGTCCGGCTGTACCGGCATGAGAGAGCATGGAGTAGGTTATCCTGTCGGCCCCTGGAGCTGTATCCTTGCTTCGTTTTAGCGACTTCTGGAGTTCTTGCTGGTTGAATGGTCTGTCAGTGTCATCTTCACTGTTGCAGGCCTCTTGGATCATCTGGAGTCTGACCTGTCGCGGACGCCGTTGTGTCTCCTCCGCCTGTCTCGGGAGGTTCTTCGTTGCTGCTCGGTCAGAGAACAGTTTTGCAAGTCTCTCGGCTTCCTCTTCTGGGTTGGGATGAGTTGGTGGTGGTGGTGTTGCCTTCCCAGATGCCCTTCGGATCTGGGCCCACATCTTGCCAAGGGTGGTGTGCTCGTTCAGTTCGGAGCACCACTTGAGCCAGCTTGCGTTTTTAATTTCTTCCTTCTCTTCCCTGGTATCCTTGACTATGACTTGCGGGAGATGTCTGTTTGTTGCCGTGGGATGTCTCCTGTAGTTTCTTCGGGCCATGTTCACTCTGTGGTTGAGTTCTTTCACCCTGGGACAGTAGTACCAGTAATCATTGTACTGTCTTGATGTGGGTTTTGTTTTTGGGATAGCCTCTTCTGCCGCTAGGTGAAACGCCTCGACCAATTGGTGGTGGAGGGTTGTCTCATCCGAGGGTGCTGCGCCGGCCGGCTGTGATTTTTCGCGCCACTTAGCCAGGTGTTTCTTGAAGAGTCCCCAGTCTGCCTTTTGAGTGTTGTATCTCCATCTCGGGGGGGGTGGAGTGGGGAGTTTGTTCACCTTCAGCGTTGTTAGGGTGGCGAAGTGGTCACTGGTCAGCGTGGGGTGTATCTGCCAGGAGGCCGAAGGCTGTAGTGCACTGGAGACGAAGGTTAGATCTAGCCTTCCTCCCCTAGTGTGGGTGGGCTCTCCGGTGTTCAGGAGGCAGATCTCAGGTGTATCTTGAAAGGTGGTGTATAGGTGTAGGCCGTCTTCATTTGTGGGGCTTGCCGAGCTTAGGAAGGGATGATGTGCGTTGAAATCCCCTCCTATGAGTGTGGCATGGTCAGCGGCCGAAGCAAATAATTGAGTCACCTCCAGTGAGCCCCTTGGGTTCTTGTAGATGTTGTGAACAGTTAATTCCCGTTCTTGGAGGGTTACTTTGACGGCCTGTGTCTCGATGTTTTCCCCACATGGAAATTGCTGCGTGACATCGGCGGAGGGTATGCTTGACTTGACCAAGATCATACATCCTCTTGTTGACGCCTGCGTGAAATGCCTCCTGTATGTCTTGTAACCGCTGAATTTGAAACAGTGGTGTTCTTGTAGAAGTGTTTCTTGTAGGAGTATGATGTCAAGCTTATCCTTGGCTGCTGCTTCTTGTAGGAGGTGTTTCTTGTTTTTGATGCCCTGAGCATTCCATGTTAGGATGTTCAGGGTGCTGACGTTTTCCACCACTGTTTCATCGGGGACTTCTGGTGGTCCTCGATGGAGATGTCCAAGTTCGATTCCAACTGAATCAGGTCCATGTCTTCGTGTTCTGTGGTTTTTGCCTTCTGGGCCGTGGTTCGGTTCAGGGGAGTTGAAACGTCCAGTTTCTTTCTGGGAGCTGTCGGTATCTTGGGAGCTGTCGGTGTCTTGGGAGCTGTCGGTGTCTTGGGTTCTCTGGTGGCCTTCTTCGGTGTAGAGTGTACCTCGGCTGTTACTCGTGTGCGGACCGGCGTGGCTTCCTCCACTGAGGTGGCTGGAGCTGTGGCGACTTGCCCGAGGACGCTCCCCATGAGTATTTGGAGCTGTGTGGGTTGGATCTTGTGGCCCAGTAGTCCGGCTAGGCCCTCCGCGAAGGTCGTCAGTACATTGGCTAGGTCTGATATGTGTATCATTCCTTCTGGTGCCTTGGTGTGTGCTTCTTTTGTCTTTCTCGTGGTTGTCGTTCTCTGCTGCTTGGGTGGCTGAGGTGTGGCTGTAGTGAGGCCAGGAAACTGGGCTGCACTTTGGGTGTTGACTGGCTGAGGAGGTTGTCTTTGTTGTTTGGGCCTTTGGGTTCCCCCCACGAAGGTACTTGGTGGGGCTGGTGTGTAGGCGGTGGGGGCCGGTCTTGCTGCTGGTCGGTTTGCCTGGACCCTCTTTGTTCTCTCGGAGCATCCAGGATTCCAGGCGTGGTGTTTGCCCCCGCAGTTGGCACACTTGGGGGCAATTTTTTCCCCATTTTTCAGCTTGGTGAGGCAGGACTGTGTGCCGTGCTTCTGTGCGCAGACTGCGCAGATTTCCCTGTACGTGCACCTTGTCTGATGGTGCCCGTATTTCTGGCATCTGAAGCATCGCAGGGGCTCTGGGACGAAGGGCCTCACTTCGTAGATCCCCCAGGTTTTGAGGTCTATGGTGCTGGGGGTGAGCCGTAGTGCGTTATGAGGACTTGTTTCGTGGTGGCCGTCTTGTCGGACAGGGGAGAGCATCTCTCGGCTTTTAGGATCTTCGGGTGGTTCTCCAGGGGTTCGAGAGGTAGTTCCTTTGGGTACCGGAGGACTACCGACTTCATCAGTTTCTGGGCGGGGTCTAGCTTGGTTGAAGTAATGGTGGTGGTGTTTTGTAGGTAAGTGTCGAGGGTGGTGGCGGAGTTCTTGTCTTTGGGGTGAGCGATCATCTCCCCCTTTAGGTTGGGCCGCACTGAGAACTTGGCCAGTGGGTTTTGCTTTTCCATCTCTGTGACGGCGGCATATGTTGTTTTTGCGTCCGTTTTCGTGATCCGGAATTTTGGCAGTGTCGTTGGAGGTGAGCTGGTGGTGGTGATGGGTGCCTTGGGGGCTGCTTGACGGCAATCGTTTCCCGAAAAGGCACGTCGGCGTTTCTTATTTTCTACCTTCGTCCAATTGTCCTCAGTAGCGGTAGCAGTGGTGGTGGTGGTGGAGGTGGTGGTGGTGGTGGAGTTGTTGGAGGTGGTGGCAGAGTTCCTGCTTTTCAGGGCTTCGTTGAAGGCGCGTAACTGGTCTGCTTTCTCTGTGCGAAGCCTGTCGTGGTTCGGGTCGTCAGGTTGGCGGTTCAGGCGGGGATCGCGGTTAGGAGGGCGTACGCGCTCCATAACCGGGTTGTTGTTGTTGTTGTTGTTGTTGTTGTTGTTGTTTTAGATCCTACCTATTCCGGTTGAGTAAACAGCAAAGGAATTACAGCACTCCCCACTAGCTGGTGGTCGTAGAGTGGTTCCTGAGCTTCTCTCACGGAGCCCCGATTGGGGAAGCCTACTTCCTAGTGTATGTGACTGCTCACTTATAGACGTGAGCTAAGTGTGCCTATTTGGGAAGGATAAGGATTGCGACCCTCTTTCCAGGTGGACCCGCACGATCACGGTTTTCCTGGAAAGACTCGGCTGGGGGGGGTTTTGCTCCGACCCCCTTTCGTGTTCACAATCTCCTGGGAGGGAGGTGAACAGTTACAGGGGGGACCGCAGGACGAATACACTTTTGAGGGTGCAGGTCCCTAGGCCAGAGCGAAAAAGGAAAAATAGTAGTAGAAGGAAAAGGCTCAAACCACGCCGGGAATATCGCGCTATAACTGCTCTCCAGCTGGAGTGTGGGTCACTCACACCACCAGTGGGGAGGGCAAGCTAATGCTCGATAAACCAAGAACGCTCGTGAGTTGTTGTGGGCGATGACAGTCGTGGGTGGTCCGGTCCGGGAAGATGGCCAACAATGGTACAAGGGAGAGGGCGGTCTTCAGAGTTCCGGGTCC
>NW_024719930.1:0-4117 GCF_018991925.1 Homarus americanus | reverse complement strand
TTTTTTTTTTTGGCGAGGCTGGGGGTATTTATATGAGTCTGCAGGAAGTGAGCGGTGCTGCTGATTGACTGAGGTGAATGCCGGTAGCTGGCCAATCGCCGCGCAGTTCGAAATCGAGGCTTGGTCTGAGGAACTCGCAGCGGGGTTGGCTGGTCAGCGACAAATCAGCAGTGTAGGGGAGAGTATCCACTACAACGTTGATTATTGGCGGTATGCGCGGTGCGCGCGGTGCCTCTCTTGGAGTCTAGACTCTAGGGCCAGAATTCAGAACAATGATTTGAGGCTGGGATTTGAGCACGGCTCAGGCGTTCAAATCTAAATTCCTCAATCCGAGATTTCCTACAGTGGATTACCCATGTTCAGAACATCGACTTGAACCCGGATAGGGTAATCTGTTGCATTATCTTCAATTACGAGAAAGGATTCGAACACTGAAATTACAGCCAACCACGTTCCAATTACACCATTGCAACAGCCAATCACCATCGTGATTAGTGTTTACAAGATTATGGCGGCAACTATGACTTCGAGTTTTTACGGAGGAGAAATCTCTCCTTGCAAGCTGAGTCAGAGAAAACAGTATAATAGAAAGTAAAAAGACAGATGCGGCATTAATTATATGGAGAAGGTAAACTTTGTAAATGTTAATATCATTTTACCCATATTTGTCTAGTCATATGGATAAAATAAAGCAAGTGAGTGGTAATAGCTAAGAAGTTTATTATAATTTCAGCCGTGATTAAACATTAGGATAATAACTAAAGAGTAAATTTCCTAATTAACACCTAACTCCCTTTGATGCTAATTTTCTTTTTCCCAAAGCTTTTTAGTGTGATCCATTTGATTCTAACATCGATTTCTATCGGAAAACACTTGTTTCTGAGTTAGGCCCTGTAGGAGTTCGTGGTATAATGTTGTCTAGCACTCAGGATGGATGGAAACTCTAAGGTGGTTTTCTTGTATAATATAAGTTATATGATAGACAGTCTGGTGCTGGAGGTGCCGTGTGGTGAGGAGCTGCTCAGTAGAGACGTTCGGTGAGTAGCGTGTTGAAGGAGGTAGATGTGCAGGAGCTTCGTTAGAGAAGATGTTGCCTGTTGCTGGCCTCCTGGTTGAATGAATGCTGACAGCGTGGAGCTTGCTGGAGGAGGTGTTGCTTGTTCAAGAAGAGAGACCAGAATGAATCTCGATGATGATGATGATAATGAAGTAAAGTGGCAAATGACTTTGCACTGGGAAAGGAGAGGAGAGAGAGAGAGAAGTAAAGCGTGGAAACGGGAAGAAGAGTGGGAGGGGTAGATAGCAGGTGGGCTGTCCACCTAGCGGAGACGAGTTGAAATGATTGGGTGGCGGCAGCGCGCAGCACAAGCCCGTCCGCTCAGGGAAGGAGGTTGAGGAGGGAGGGGGGAGGAGTTAAGCTAGCTAGATATTCATTATTGTAATGGGTGTTAATTTTTATTTGTCCGGTGGTAGTGTTATTTGTTTACCTCTTTGTGTAGAGTGGTTCTTGTTCTGCAATGTCAGCATGGAAGCTCTTAGGCCACCAGCTGTGTGTTTTAGTTGTTCCTTCTTCTTTTAACTTGGAGAATAATGGGTCCTCCATCTCTTCAAGTTTGGTCTATACTCTCTGTGCTTGGCTGTGTGTACGTATGTTCAGTGGTTCGATATTGAATAATTCGTGAAGTTCTTGTATTTTGGTGGTGTATGGCGGAAGTTGCTTTGATGCTCTACGGATAGCTTTGTTTTGTACTGCTTGAAGTTTAAGTTGACTGGATTTGCTGATCGTGTTGAGTGGTATTGGTGGATATTCTAGGTGTGGGCGGATAAGTGCTTTGTATAGGTGTAGTTGAATTTTGGTGTCCATTTTGCTGAATCGTCTTAGTTTCGTGAGTTGTGATTGGGCAGTCTGTTTGCGTTGTTTTACGTGTTTTGCTATGCCTGTTCTTGTTATTGTGAGTCCCAGAATTTTACCTTGGTTGGAGTATTGTATAGGTACGTTGTTGACTGTGATTGGTGTAGGGTTTTTTCTGGCAATATGTATTATCATTAGTTTCTGTGTATTGGTTTGAATTTTCCATTTTTTTTCATATTCGTTGATTTGCTCGATGGCGTGGGTTGTTATCCTTGCCATCATCTGGACCCAGATGATTGATTTTCCCTAAATTTATTAATTGATTAAGGGCGTTTCCCACGACGTTATTATTTGTATTGTCAAAAATCCTATGTCTGGCGTTAAAGTCTCCTAAGATGTACATCGGATGACTATTGTTGGCCAATTTTAATAGGTCTTCTATAGGTAAGTAGGGTCGTCTCGGTGGCAGATAAGTAGTAGCAATAATTACGTCTCCTTGAGTTGTATTTATTTTTATTGCTAGAAATTCATCCTGGAAGTCATCAATTAGTTTAAATTTTAAGTTTCTTTTAACCGCTATCGCTACTCCGTCATTTTTCTCGCCCGATTTATTTCTTTGGTTTACATAATAGTTAAAGAGTTTTATGTTGTTGTTTTCTGTCTCACCGTGACTGTTTATTAGTATAATGTCAGGGTCAATTTCTTGATATATATTACTTAGGTTAATTCTCTCGGTCTTCCAGTTTCTTACGTTGTGTTGTATTATTCTTAAAGTTCTTACTGTTTGTCTATTGTCCATTATTTCTTATACTTGGATTGTGACTGTTGAAGTGGAGACCTATCATCCTGTTTCCCGCTTCTGACTCTTCTAAACTCTGACGGGTCTACTATTTTAAAGTCTTTGGTCGTAATCTTTAGTTTGTCCGTAGTAATTAGTGACCAGACATAATCTTCACTTAGGGATTTTTCTTGATATGTCCACTTGTATATCCCTCCTTCACAGTTTTTTACTAGTGTCCCTCCTGTTGGTCTCGAAGTTGGGATTCCATGTTTTGTTGTAGTGATAACTTTTAATCCAATTTCTTCAGCAGATTCAGGTTGTATATTGTGATCAGTTTCCATCTTATCTTCTCTCCTCCTACTCCTTTGTCTTATAGTCTGTCCTTTTGTTATTTCTATCTTCTCTTTGTCACTTCTAGTCATTTGTCTGGGATCTCTATCAGTCGCTTGTGTTCCTTGTGTATCAGCTGTTGCTCCTTGCTCAAACCTTTGTTCGTCTAGATGTAGTCTTTCTCTCAGTTCGCTTGCATATGTTGCCTGAAATAGTTTTTCGGATTGTGGATTCTCTGGAAATATCATCTCTGGTAGGTTATTCAATTTAAACATTTTCCTTAATTCCTCATTGTATGATCCGGGTGCAATGATATTGTGCAAATGTGCATGGATCATACTAATCATTACCTTATCATGTATTGGCTCACTTAGGTTTAATATGGTGGATTCTGGTCTATGAGCCTCTTGGACCGCTCTCTTGGCTATTTCGACGTATGTCGTATCCTTCTTGTCTTGTTCCTTTTTCCTTGTTTCTTGTTCCTTGTACTTTATCATGTGTTTTTTTATTGGGCATGCCATTGCTAACGTCCTATGTCCTATGTATGCATTCCCGTTTCTCTTACAGTTGAGACAGCCAACATGTGTATTCTTACATTCAGTGTAGGTATGGTCGTCGCCTGCACAATCTGAGCAGTACTTTTTTCTTTTTCCGGACAGTCTCTCGTTGTGTGTTCTTCATATTTGTAGCAGGAGAAGCAAGTTTGCAGACTGATGAATGTCTCCTTCTTTATTTGATGTGGTGTGACTGACATGTTGAATATTAGAAAGCCCTGTTGTAAAACTTTTTCAGCCATTGACACTTCTTCAAAAGTAATCTTAAAAACATGAGTATAGTCCTTTATCTTAATGACTTCTTCAATCTTCATCCACCTATTTTGGCGTTCCAGTTCATCTTTCAGGTCTTCCGATGTCTTCCTCCCGATCTCTTGGTCGACTTGACGAACAAAAACTGATCTTTTTGCTGTTTGTTCTGGTGGCATTACAACAATAAGGCCTTCATTGTAAAATATATCTCTTGCTTCTTTTGAAAGGATTTTATCTGAATCAAAGTCATCTTTACAGATTACTTTAAAACCTTCATTGGTGCTGAATATTCTTGTTAGTGGGACTTGCAGTTTGTTGTAAGTGATTTCTGCCACTTTTCCTTCAATA
>NW_024719929.1:0-11309 GCF_018991925.1 Homarus americanus | reverse complement strand
TTTAAACCAGGCCTTAAACCGTTCATGATCCATTGAATCGTGGTAGTCACCCTTGGCTCCATTCTTGGACCTAAACATCAACAGAGCTCCGGGTATGAATCCCTGACGACCACCAGCATGCGCGATGATAAGCCTCGCTCCTCTTCCTGATTTGAGTTTGGGTCCTGCTGATCCGTCATTCACAGTCCAACACCGCTCAACACATTGATTCTGGTTGATCCAGGTTTCATCTAGATATACCTCTGGACGGGGATTAGAGCTTTCTCTGTTCTTTTGTATGTATCTGAGGTATTTGTTTCTTGCAGCTACAATGTCCTCCTTCTCCATCAAGATTTTCCTGCCACTCTGTACTTGAACCCCAGCTTCTTTACTATTTTATAAAGTGAACTCTGTGACCCTTTAAAACAGGCTGCTTTACACTCTCCAACAATGTTGACAGTGTAGGTAGTTCACCTCTTTCATAAAACGAGAGGAGCTCTCTTCTGATGCATTCTCTATCAAAATAGTCAAGTTGTCCTACGACAGGTGAAGGTCTGGCACTTGGCGAACATATTACTCCGCCTGGCGATTTCTTTGCTTCTGCCTTGATTCTTTCCGCTGTGGTCATAGAGACCGGAGTTGCTGAGGCTGTCTTCTACACAACTTCTTTCTTCCATCGTTTCGCAAGAACCTTCTTGAGCAAAGAATTGGTGAACGTTCATGATGATATTCCTACTCTGATTTTTCTATCTGCTTGGGGAGTGTAGAGAGGATCTGCCAACGTCATAGTGTCGTTTATTGCCTCTGATGTTATGCTGGACCCCGACAAGTTGTTCCATACATTCCTGCCGACAACACCCGTTTAAATATAGTGCAACCAAAACCATAAATATATAAAATAAAATAACAAACGTAAGGTTTGTCCGGTAACTAAAGAGAATTTAGTGTTGCTTTTACATACCATATCCGGCAATGCTTATTCTAATAAAAAATTACAATGGAAAAGAGTTGTTTAGCTACTTGAATTGAGTATTAATAAAGCAATTCATCGTATATTAACCATTTGACTGTTAAGAGATTTAATCACATAACTCAGCCAGAGCAAGGGAGATGGGAGGAGGAGGTATGTAACTCCTCCGCTGGGCCCTCCTTCCTCTCGTAATCTCATTAGACATTCTTCATTCGAGCAAAGACTACGCTCCTGCTCGGTTGGGTGGCGGGCACTGGTAAACACAGCTGTGAGTGCTAGCTCCCAAATTTGGGATGTTTTGGAGCCTATTACATTATCTGAAGGATATATAGACTTACCTACTTGTGTATAAGGACCTGTTTACCACACGAAAATAACTGCTTGGGGTCCCATCACTCCTGGCTGGGTGTTGTGGGATGTCAACATTGCCCCATGGAAAGTGAATTATCGCTTAAGAACTCTACATGGAAGAGTAAAGAAAAGATAGTATTGGACGAAGTTCTTGAAGACCTTGAGTTGAGTAGTGATGAGTCTAATACGAGTGATGAAGCACAAGGGAAGTTCGAAAGTGAGAAAATACAGCTACAACAAGAGGTAGTGAAAAAGAAAGAAATTTCTAAAAGGATGAGGGAGACAAGCTGGCAAGAGGACAGTGAAAGCGGAGAAGTGAGAGAGGAGAAGAGACAAAAAAATCTAGGACAAAAAAGTGTGTGGGTGGTAATAATAATGGAAATAACAGAAAGGAGATAGTGGAGAATGGATCAAGAACAGAGCAAAGTATGGAATTTGAAGGAAGCAGACAAGAACACACACAAGGTAATGTTGGTCGTGTCAGGAAGAGATTAATTTTTCCACAGTCATGCCCGATGACCTTCCTTGAAAAATTAAAATGGGCAGTACAACTAGGACGGGAGCATCGCAGCTTTGAGCCTCTTTTGAAAGAAGGCACACACAAGCCTTATCTTACAGTGGGGACCATGGAGGCTGTGGAAATGTTGACAACTGTTGGGTACAAGGGATTACTGATGGTTTTGCCAGAGGAGAACGACATACTACTTACAAAGGTAATAATCTTCAGGTACCCTGTAATACTAGATCCAGAATACTTATTGCATGACGAAAGATTTGTTTGGGTCAAGAGACATTTAATAAGGGGCGAAGAGAGAAGCCAGGTTATTGCTCTAATGAGAGGAAAGGTTCCAGAGAAAGTGTTCATCACAGGAGCAGGGTATAGGAAGGTGGCACTATATGTGGAGGGACCAATAATGTGTCTCAAGTGTTGCAGATGGGGACATAAGGCCTGGAGCTGTCAACTGGACCCACGTTGTAGATTCTGTGGGAGAAGCACGAATCTAGCAACTGTAAGGACAAGATCAATGCAGGAGAGAAAGTGAAGCCTTGTTGTTGTAATTGTGGTAAAACTCACAATGCAAGTTCAATTGCATGCGAGATGAGGCCACGTATGAGAAGTGACCAACAAAGGAATTATTCAGAGAACACTGAAGAAGTACGTTGTGGTCTGACAGTGACAAGACAGCAGAACACACAGACAGTGGAGACAGTGATCCCTGAGAATGCCTGGCATGAAGATTCAAGAAGGATAGGACTGCGATTGCGGCCGGAAGAGTTGTTGATGCCAGGAACAAACAGAGTAATAAACAAGTAGCAAGTGAGAGTAGTGGTGCAGCCCTCCAGGTAAGTGATAAAACTGTGCAAGAAATTCTGGGAGAAGAGGTGCGTAAAATGTTTCAGCTTTTGCAAAAGTTAGGTCAGAAAATAGAAGTGATAGAGAAAAGACTTGATACAGTGATAAATAAAGAAAGGGAAAACAAAGCTGTGAATAATGTAGAATTAGAAGGGAAAGAGGAAAGTGAAGAGCTCAAGCTTTTGAAAAATTCAGTGCTTAAAATAAGTATTACAGGGAAGGAGAGGAAATTAAAGGATTGTGTAGTGCAGGGAGCAACAACTGAAAGTTTTAAAAATGTGTTGGTAAAGTGTAAAGATGCTGATAAAGAAAAACTTTTGAGGAAATGGGAATCTGTGCAGGAGGATTGGGCCTTCTTAAAGAATCTGATTGGAAAGGATATAAAATGTGTAAATATTAATCATGGATCTAGCTAGCCTTAAGATAATGTCCTGGAATGTTAATGGTCTACGAAATAGAGTGACAGATGTACATTACTTTACCCTTAAAAATAATATTGACATAATTACCCTTCAAGAGACTGGGGACAGGAAAGGCGACCTGCTTAAACTGTCTGAATATAAGGGATTTCATCTCTATTCGGGTGAAGGCATAAGAGGGGTCTCAACATACATTAAGAATTCCATACCAGCAGAACTAGTTGGAAGCCCGAGTAGAGTACAAGGAATAGAAAGTATCTGTATAAAGTTATATTTGAAGGAAGGAGAATTGAACATAGCAAATTTGTATATTTCTGGAGGCTGTTTTGACCTCAACTTCTTACCAGATTGCATGTTTTTGGACTCAACTTTGGCTGTAGGAGATTTTAATGTTCGACATCCAAGACTCGAAACAATGGGGAGAATTAATAGTAATGGTATAAAATTTTGGCAATTATTACAAGATCACCCAGATGCTTACTTGTTAGGAAATAAGGAAGTGACTCATATTAAAGGAGGAAGGTTAGACTATGCTTGCATGATAAGCAGTCATGGAGTCCAGGGAGAATGTGAGATAATAAGGGAGCTAGTCAGTGACCATTTTGTTGTGTATGTTCAATTACCATTAGGGAAGAGACAGGTGAGATATAGGAGGAAGAGATTGAAACTAAACAAGGATGACACAGAAGTGTTTACCCAAAATATAGAGAAATGGTACAGAAATTATACACCAGTCTGTATGGATAGCTTTTATAATGACTTAGTTGGGGAGATAGAAAGATATTTAACTAAGTCAACACAGAAAAAGATAAATGATAAGACACATGGGGCTAGGAAACACTGCTATACCAATGACAAAATGTTGAAGGGATGGACACAAATGTTAAGGGCAGCACATAAAGATTAGGTAAAGAATGGTAGAAGAGAAGAAGATAGGGAAATCTTCATGGATATAGCCAAAATATGTGGGCAGGCTAGGAAGGAGGCAAGGGAGAAATATTGGCAAGACTTTGCACTGCACATTGGGGAGAGTAAAACTCTCAAAGAAATATGGCAGGATATTAACAAAATTAGAGGAAAAAGGAGTAATTTTATTAGCCATCCTCATCCAGAGGAAGAAGCTAATAAACTGGTTGACAAATGGGCTAAAGCTGCTAGTGTTGCCTCCCTGCCTAACAGGAAAATAGAAGCTTTAGATGAGTGGCAAAATGAAAGAACAAGATTTATTTCATCAGCTCTAAATATTTGTGATGTAACATGTGTAGATATTACTCAAGATGAGTTATTAAATGCTGTTAAAAAAGGAAAATCTACAGCACCAGGCGAAGATGGTGTGACTTATGAAATTTTGAACTGCTTAGTTGGTATAGAAAATAGTCCATTATTAGATTTATTCAACATGAGCTATGCAGAGGGTAGATTACCAACAGAATGGAAGAAAGCGATAGTTATTCCTGTCCCTAAGGCAACTGGTGGATACAGGCCAGTGTCTTTAACATCTTGTTTTTCCAAGATGATGGAGAGAGTATTATTAAATAGGCTTGTATATATTGTGGGGGAAAATCTATCTTGTAATTTATTTGTTTTTTTTTTGGAAGGGAAATGTACTTCAGACTGTGTTATAAAATGTTTATCAAATGATGCAGACAGATGTAGAGTTTTTGTGGATTTACAAGGAGCATTTGATAAAGCTCACAGTGAAGTAGTTATGAATAAACTGGCTGCTCTAGGGGTATCAGGAAAGTTGTTACACTGGATAGGTGACTACTTGCATGGAAGGAGAATCTGGGTATGGTATCAGGGATGTTTGTCTGAGGAAAGAGCGCTTGAACTAGGCACTCCCCAAGGGGGAGTATTGAGTCCAATGTTATTTAATGTGTTAATGAACAAGATAGCCTCACACAAATATCCCAAAGGAGTTGTAACCATCATTTATGCAGATGACATCTTATTTCAAGGAAACTGTAAAAAATTTGCAGATTGCATTCAATAATTTTAGTGTTCTTTCTCAAAAGATGGGCTTAGTTATCAATGAAGAAAAAACCAAGTGTGAATGTAAAGGAAGAGGAACTGAATCCGTTTTTCTAAATGGAAAAATTGTAGAGAAAGTGTCAAAGTACAAATATTTAGGAATGTATATTGGCTTTACTAGTGAAAGTAAAGAGGCAGAAATATATCATGTCCTCACTCAATGTAGAGCAAGATTACAGCCCTTGAAGGCACTAGCATGTTGTGGTAAAGGTGCTGGGGTACCCATACTGAGAATGATGTATATTTCTACCATCAGATCACTTATAGACTATGCAGCACCTGTCCTCTCTTGTACTGGTGAAGGAAGGCTACGGAAGCTTGAGATCATGCAAAATGAAGCAATGAGAATAATTTTAGGGTGTCAAAAGAATGCAATGATTGAGATAATGAAAATGGAACTAGGGTTACAGAGCATTTCACAGAGGTTCAATGAAATTAATACAGTTGCAGCAGTTCGATTAATGAGAGGGAACAGTGGGGGTAAATTTGTACAAGATATAAATGATGGTTTAAAAGGTAAAAGGACCTTCTGCAGGCAAGGCAAGAGAGGATACATGAATGGATTAGTAAATATTAGTAAAAAAATGTAATCTGACAGACTGGTGTACAGCTGTTCAGAAGAGCTGTAAGAATCCACCCTGGGAAGAACGAGAAGTAGAGTTAGACGTAGTGCCTCTCACAATGAAGAAATTATTACATGAACCAGGACAGTTAAGGTCTTTATATAGGAATAAGATTAGTAATTTGCCTAAAATAAACGCATTGCATGTATATTGTGACGGTTCAGTTATGTCAAGTGGTAGGGCAGGGTGCGGGATCCTTATAAGACAGTACACAGAACAAGGGAATGATGACATCAAAATTGGACTTCGGTTGAGCAGTTTTATTTCATCAACACAAGCTGAGTTACATGCAATGTTAGTAGGATTGGAAAATGTTGTAAAGAGGTATAAAGATGCACATTTTTTTGTTGATAGTAGGGCAGCTTTGGATTCTTTGAACAGTGGGAGTCCAGTCTTTGAACACATTATTGGTTCATGTAGAAAATTAGTAAATACAATAAGGAAAAATGGCCATAATGTTCAATTTGTATGGGTCCCTTCACATGTAGGCATTGGTCTTAATGAAGCAGTAGATACAATAGCAAAAAGACCCACGGAAAAGGCCGAGATCGACATAATATGTACTAAAACCTTGAAACAATTAAGGAGCAAATTACGGAAAATATAATCAATAGAAGATAATTTCAAAAGGAATGAAATATACGAGAAAAGTGAAACAATGAAACATTACCACCATGTTCTCATGAACACAAAATTTACATATGGGAAAGATAGGAGTAGGTGGAAAGATTCAGTGTATATGAGGTTAAGATTAGGATATAAATATTATTGGGAACTTGGAGCTGAGAGAAGTGAACAGGATAAAGAATGTAGAGTTTGTAGAACACCCAGATCCCATACCCTGCCACATTATATACTGGAATGCCCATTGCTTAATGTATATAAATAATGTCCCCATGCAAATAGAGCGGATGTTTAAAAATAGGAAAATAGATGAAATATTAAAGAAATATAGAAATTTTACATCTAGAATATAACTATGTAGTATAACTGATTATATGAAATATTAGGGATTTATGTGAGTCCTGAGAGGGACATTCCTGGACTGGGGTGGGGATGACTTATGTCACTTCTAATATAAACATCTCCTGGAGTTAATGTTCTTTAAACACCTAAATAAGTGACATTTCGTGTGTTTAATTACAATTAAATAACTCAATGTTTAACCTAATTAATTTATACCTGATGTTATTCGCTCTATACCGGTAATGATTCTACCATACATCAATGTTAAATTTATTTCAGTCTTATTTTATATTTTTCTGGAATAAATAATTTCTAATTTTTAATTGAGGAAGAAGTTGTGAGTATTACCTCCACGTCTTGGCCACCACTCACCTCCCTCCTCCACGTCTTGGCCACCACATACCTCCCTCCTCCACGTCTTAGCCACCACATACCTCCCTCCTCCACGTCTTGGCCAACAATTTCCCCCCTGCCACCACTCCACCTCCCTCCCACGTCTGAAGCACACACACCTCCTCCTCCACGTCTCACACACCACACGTCTTGGCCCCATTTTGGCCACCACACCCTCCTCCATGACCCTCCTCCCACACCACACCACCCTCCACACACCACCCTCCATGCAACACGCACTTCCCTCCTCCACGTCTTGGCCACCACTCACCTCCCTCCTCCATGTCTTGGCCACCATTCACCTCCCTCCACCATGATTTGGCCACCACTCACTCCTCTCCTCCACGTCTTGGCCACCACATATCCCCCTCCTCCACGTCTTGGCCACCACTCACCTCCCTCCTCCATGTCTTGGCTACCACTCACCTCCCTCCTCCACGTCTTGGCCACCACTCACCTCCCTCTTCCACGTCTTGGTCATCACTCACCTCCCTCCTCCACATCTTGGCCACACGCACTTCCCTCCTCCACGTCTTGGCCACCACTCACCTCCCTCCTCCATGTCTTGGCCACCATTCACCTCCCTCCACCATGATTTGGCCACCACTCACTCCTCTCCTCCACGTCTTGGCCACCACATATCCCCCTCCTCCACGTCTTGGCCACCACTCACCCCCCACTCACTTATGAACTTTGTCATTAACTAAAGCTCACTCCAGGAGTCTTAGCTGTAAGTCTCACAGCGTATAATCTTACATACCGAGGATAAGCCATCAGCGTTACATAAGGAAGGTAGCTGTAGGCTTTCTTATTGACTGTTAAACATTTATTTCCTGGTAAAACCCTTTTTTTTCATCTGTTTGACACATATGTTAATTTTGTTAAAACCAAGGATTATGAATGAAATATACAAGTAATTTTTCTTGGAAATTGATTCGAAAAACATTATCAAATACATAAATCATATTTCATTACGTGTACTCGCTCAAAATGCTGGATATAATGTTCGAAATAAACAAATAAGAAGATTATATGAATTGTTTTCTACATTTTCGCTAATTACCTGAATAGATAAATTATTAAAGTAAATATATCTGTCCAGGTATGTAAGAGGGACATCTGTGCGGCACAGTGCACACACAGCAGGTGTAAGAGTGTTATGTTCAAACACATTAACTCAGGCGAGAAGCAGTTTACTAACAACTGCATTACCTAAATTGAGTGAGAAGCGGGGATTTGTCTTTGCGTCTTAACTAAAATGATCTTTATTCCTGGACTTTTTGCTACGAAAACTAAGACCTTCCTTAATAAATATATCGATCCTACAGGGGAAGTATTGTTATTTATAGTTTGTTTTGTGGAACGTTATGAAGCCCCTCTTAGTTGTGGCGACAACACAGGCCTCAGTTATCACCTTATCACCGCATTACAGTAATTGACTCCCGCATTTAAAAGATTACGTAGTTTAGTTATATCCAATATGTTTGTCAAATTAAGTGCTGGTGGTTAACTTTTGGCAAGAAGCCAAGGCATTAACTGATGGGCTGTGTACTTAGTCTTGTCTAGCGTTCTCTCACCACCAAATTTATGGGTTTGTGTCCAGACAAGCTGGCGGGACACTAATGGTTTCCTCAGCTTAAAGTATTACCTATAAAACTGTCGGAGGTGTGGGAAGGTAAGTGATGGGTCCTGACAAGGTGTGAAGTATATGTCGACTGACCGACCATTCGACACTGAAAAACAGACATAATGTCAGTTACGTAAGGACCCCAGATAAGATGTGCAATGTTATTCATAAAGACAAGTATTTACAGTTACAATGTTCAGTACTGCGTTATGATGAAATAGTAATGGAAACGGGAATGCTCTTAAACAACATAAACTGTCTTTATTCGCTTTATGTACCACAAATACAGTAAGTCGTTTGTCGCTGACTATCAAAATGGATCATAAAAACAACCCCAGACTCCCTCGTCTCTCAAATCATACACGGAGGGGTTTTTTGTACGGGGATTAGCCCACCCGGGCACAGGTCACTGACCCACATCGGGACCTGGGGACGTAATAATAATAATAATAATAATAATAATAATAATAATAATAATAATAATAATAATAATAATAATAATAATAATAATAATAATAATAATAATAATAATAATAATAATAATAAATAATAATAATAATACAGTAATTCATAGTAAATAAAATTTTTAATCAAAAGTAAAATAAAATAATAATGATAATAATAGTAATAACAACCCTAATAATAATAATAATAATAATCAAGAAATACAAAGAAAAAAATCAATAGTGGGAAACGCTACACTACAGTATATGTATGTTGTGTTATCAAGTAAGATAAACAATTGAGACCCTGCAATTGTGTGTAAATGAGGCAAAAAGTCAGATCAGCAACTTGGGACTTGGTCACAATATTCGTGATGCCATATGGCAGCAGGGTCTACCATTAGACAACACATTATGCTTCCAATATCTTCCCAGGCGGTAGTACCTCCCTGTTTGACAGCTGCCTACTACACTGTATATCTACTGCTCTCCTCGTATCTATTTGTTTTCTATCTGCCTCAATTATTCAGTCATCCTATCCCATTATCTCCATAATTTCAAACATCAACACAATCTCTGCTTTACTTATTCAGACATTTATCTCTCTACCAAATGATCTTTTAATATTACAGTCCTCAATCTGTCTTCTCTTGATCTTCCTCACCCGAACTTCAAGATAATCATTTCCAAGTTAGTTTGTGTCTTGTCATTCTATTATTGTAACCTCATGTTTCACACCTCAACATCAGACGCTGTATTAATCCTTCCACTATGTCCGCCCCGTTTGGTGTAATGTCATACAGATCCTGAGCTTTTAGACATAGCTTCCAGTAATCTCTTTATTTTTTTCCTAAAATAGAGATTCAGTCTGACTGCCTCAGTCACTCAAAATAAAGTTTTCAGTGGTAGACAACAGACATCATCTCTTCCGGAGGATCTCGCTTGGATAGTTTAGTCACTAGTGGGATCTATCCACCGTTGTTTCCATCAACGCAACTAAAATAAAGTACATTTCAACATTGATTTTGGCATATCCATCAGGCCCAATTTTATGTCTTATTCAACCGGTAAACAGTTGGAAAACATTGATGCTCACCGAGGATATCACGCTGTCAAGATGTGCACTTTTGCTCATCAGATAGAGAATCAAATTTAACCAGAACTTTAACACTTCCAAAAGATATTCTTCTAGTTTGCGGTTAGCATATATTTCCAAAGTCGCTGTGTTGACGAAGTACCGTCGATAGTGCCAGCATCTTGCACCATCTATCGGCATTTACCGTATCTCTCAATATCCGATATTCATATCCCGGAACAGCACTTCTTTGAACTCTCCATTTCACAATGTTTTTCCTATGTCACAGCTTCCTGGAGTTTAAAACATCTTGTTGCAAATGTATCTTCACTCTTTGGTGATGGGTCGCCTTGAAAACGATGCCTGTGTAATCTCTCCCTACACTTTCTATTTGTTAAAAGGTGTTTATAGTACACAAATGATATTGACAGTACATATCCTGGAAGTAAACCGAATGTAATCGCTATCCAACTTTTTCAACCTGGACCTCTCGAACGGACTTCACCTCCTGAATCTCTATCATATACTAACTGTAACTTGCAGCAGAGTAGTGATGTAAACAACTATTGAATAATCCTTCTATCAGTTTTATGTTATTTGCTCTACTTCCAGAACAAACTTGCTCAACCACGACAGTTTCAGAGCCCTTCTCCCTGTGTGTAGTACTATAATACATTATGTACAAAGAGGAAACCTCAAATACATTTCCGTTCTTTATGCCTCAACTGCCCACACCACCACTACCATTTCCTCCACCCACACCCTTGTATTCAGATCACCAGCACCGACAAAGTATTACCTCTCTCGCTGAACAACACATTTCAGCTCGATTAATCAAAGAGCTTGTTTTTGTGTTTTGTTTCATATTCTTCGTTCAAACTTACCCAACAGTTATTCTGGTCTCGATTTAGTCTATCTTCAACCTATTCCATAATGATCGTAAGCAAATTGATTCATATATTATCACATGTCTCCTTATCTGACCAAAACATTGAAGTTTTTTCTATCCCTCTTCTCTTGTGTATACCTAATAACAGCATCTCTCTCTCTCAGTATTTCTACCTCTCTCCTCCCATGT
>NW_024719928.1:0-26306 GCF_018991925.1 Homarus americanus | reverse complement strand
TGATGTGCTTCGTTCGGTTACATGTGCTCCCAGTGTACCTCCGGCCTCCCAGGCACCTCTGGCTCTCCCAGGTACACCTCAGGCACCCCTGGTTCACCTCCTGATACTTCCAGATACACCTCTGGCTTGCTCCCAGGTACACCATTGATACTGGGTACCTCTGACACTCCCAGGTACCTCCCGTGCTCTTTGCCTCCCGTGCTCCCAGGTACACCTCTGAGCACTCCTGGTTTCACTCTGATTCTTCCAGGTACACCTCCCAGCTTGCTCCCAGGTACTCAATGATGCCTGGTACACCTCTGACCTCCCAGGTACCTCTGACACTCCCAGGTACACCTCCCAGCACTCTCAGGAACACCTCTGACACTCCCAGGTGCACCTCTGACACTCCCAGGTGCACCTCCTGACCTTCCAGGTGCACCTGACACTTCAGGTACACCACAGACACTCCCAGGTACACCGTGGCTCCCAGGTACACCTCTGACCTCCTGGTACACCTCTGACCTCCCAGGTCACACCAATGACACACTCAGGTACACCTCTGACACTTCCAGGTACACCCCTGACACTTCCAGGTACACCAGATACTCCCAAGTACACCATGACACTCCCGGGTAAAACAGCTGCACTGCCAGGTACACCTCCGACACTGCCAGGTACACCTCAGACACTCCCAGGTAGCTCAGGCACTCCCAGTAACACCTCCAGACACTCCCAGGTGCACCTGTGACTCTCCCAAGTGCCTCCTGACACTCCCAGGCACACCTCTGACCTCCTAGGTGCACCTCTGCAATCCCAGGTACATCTCTGACTCCAGGTGCATCTCACACCCAGATTTTGCTTTGCCTCCCAGGTACACCTCTCGTGCTCCCAGGTACACTCTGACACTTCCAGATACCCTCTGACCTCCCAGGCACACCATGATACAGGACCTCCCAACACTCCCAGGTACACCTCCCAGTACTCCCAGGCACACCTCCGGCCTCAGTTCCAAACACTCCTGGTTCACCTCTGACACTCCCTGAGTTTACCTCTGACACTCCCTGGTACACCTCTGTACTCCCAGGTGCCCCTCTTGCTCCCTGGTTCTCCCCTGGCTTTCTCCCAGGTACCCTCAGACACTCCCAGGTACACCTCTGACACTCTCAGGTACTGCTCTGACACTCCAGGGCACCTCTTGGTTACTCCCAAGCCACCACTGATGCTCCCAGATACACCTCCGCCTCCCACTTACACCCCTGACACTCCCAGGTACACCCCTGACACTCCCAGGTGCACCTCCTGTGCTCCCAGGTGCACCTCTGACACTTCCTGGTACCTGTGACACTCCCAGGTACACCAATCACTCCCATTTTAACTCTGACACTCTAGGTACACCACCAGCTACCAGGTACACCTCCTGATACTCAAGGTCTCCTTTGACTCTGCCCGGGTCCTCCTGACACTCCCACTCTCCTTTGCCAGTGCTCTCCGACACTCCCA
The DNA here is from genome assembly GCF_018991925.1 of Homarus americanus. Lineage (NCBI taxonomy): Eukaryota > Metazoa > Arthropoda > Malacostraca > Decapoda > Nephropidae > Homarus > Homarus americanus. The sequence continues at coordinate 24,824 of NW_024719928.1, read as the reverse complement.
GGAACACCTTTGACACTTCCAGGTGCACCTCTGACACTCCCAGGTACACCATGACCTGCGAGTGCACCTCAGACACTGCCAGGTGCACTTTGAGCACTCCCAGTGGCTCAGGCCTCCCAGTTACACCTCGGCTCCCGGGTGCACCTGTAAGCACTCCCAGGTGCACCTCTGTGCACTCAGGCAGACATCTGACACTCCCAGGTGCACTGCTGACACTCCCAGTTACTCTCAGGCACTCCCAGGTACACCTCTGACACTTCAGGTACCCCCAAGCACTTCCAGGCCTCAGCCCTTCCCAGGCCTCCCTCAGCCTCCCAGGTACCTTCTCACACTTGGTGCCTCCTGGCACTCCATTACCGTGACATCCCAGGTACACCTCTGAACTCCAGGTACTCCACCTGACATTCCTGGTTCACCTCTGACACTCCTAGTTCACCTTTGACCTTTCCCAGGTACACCTCCTGACATTCCCAGGTACACCTCCCGTGCTCCAGGTACACTCAATTCTCCCAGGTACTCTCTGGCCTCCTGGTACCTCTGACCTCCCAGGTACGCCTCAGGACACTCCCAGGTAGCACCAATGATACTCCCAGGTACACCTCTGACACTTCCAGATACACCTGTGACCTCCCAGGTACACCAATGATGCTACCAGGTACCTCTGACACTCCCAGGTACACCTCCGATACTCCCAGGTACCTCCGATACTCCCAGGTACTCTTGAGCACTCCTTGTTCACCTCTGACAATCCCTGGTTACCTCTGACCTCCCTAGTTACTCCCCAACCTCCCAGGTACACCTCTTACTCCCTGGTTCTCCTCTGACACTCCCAGGTTACCTCTGGCACTCCCAGGTACACCTCTGACCTCCAGGTCTACTCTGCACTCCCAGGTACACCTCTGACTCCCAGGTTACACCTCCGGTGCCCCAGTTGCACCCCTACACTCCCAGGTACTGACACTCAGGTACACCTGACACTCCCAGGTACACATGACACTGCCAGGTACACCTCAGACACTGCCAGGTACACTTCAGACACTCCCAGGTACAGGCTCAGACACTCCCAGTTACACATCTATAACTCCCAGGTGCACCTGTGACACTCCAGAGTGCCTCTGACACCAGCCACACCTCTGACACTCTCCGAGGTACACCCAACACTCCAGTACACCGCTGACACTGCCAGGTACACCTCTGATACTCCCAGGTACACCTTCCAGTACACTGACACTTCCAGGTACACCCTTGACCTTCCAAGTACACCTCTGGCCACTCCCAGGTACACCAATGGCATTCCCAGGTACCACCACCAGCTCCTGGTACCTCTGACCTCCCAGGCACCAATGACACTCCCAGGTACACCAATGACTCTCCCAGGTACACATCTGACACTTCAGGTACACCTCCGACTCTCCCAGGTACACCTCTGACACTCCCAGGTACACCTCTGACACTCTCAGGAACACCTCCCACGCACAGGTCCTCTGACACTGACAGGTACACCTCTGACACTCCAGGTACACCAATGATACTACCAGGTACACCTCTGACCTCCCAGGTACACCTCGATGCTCCAGGTACACCTCCGATACTCCCAGGTACACCTCAGACACTCCTGGTTCACCTCTGATGCTTCCAGATACACCTCCTGACACTCCCAGGCAATGATACTACCAGGTACACCTCTGGCACTCCCAGGTACACCTCTGACACTCCCAGGTACACCTCTAGCACTCTCAGGAACACCTCTGGCCTCCCCAGGTACACCTCTGACACTCCCAGGTACACCTCTGACACTTCCAGGTACACTGACACTTCCAGGTACACCCCTGGCCTCTGGGCACACCAATGGCACTCCCAGGTACCTCTGACACTCCCTGGTGCCACCTCTGACCTCCCAGGTACACCAATGACACGCTCAGGTACACCCTCTGACACTTCAGGTACCCTGACACTTCCAGGTACACCAATGAGTCTCAAGTACACCTTCTGACACTCCCAGGTAAAACAGCTGACACTGCCAGGTACACCTCCGACACTGCCAGGTACACCTCAGACACTCCCAGGTAAAAGCTCAGACTCCCAGTAACACCTCAGACACTCCCAGGTGCACCAGTGACACTCCCAAGTGCACCTCTGACACTCCAGGCACACCTCTGACACTCCTAGGTACCTCCGACAATCCCAGGTACATCTCCTGACACTCCCAGGTGCCACCAGGTACCTTGACACTCCCAGGTACACCTCTCCATGCTCCCAGGTACGCCTCTGACACTTCAGACCTACACTCCCGTTGCCTGTAGCCAGTACTCAGGTACACCTCTGACACTCCCAGGTACACCTCCGATACTCCCAGGCACACCTCCGTGCTCCCAGGTACACCTCAGACACTCCCTGGTTCACCTCTGACACTCCTGGTTCACCTCTGACACTCCCTGGTACACCTCTGACACTCCCAGGTACACCTCTTATATCCAGTTTCTCTGACACTCCCAGGTACACCTCAGACACTCCCAGGTACACCTCTGACACTCACAGGTACTACTCTGACACTCCCAGGTACACCTCTGGTCACTCCCAAGCACCACTGACACTCCCAGATACACCTCCCGACACTCCCACTTACACCCTGACACTCCAGGTACACCCCTGACACTCCCAGGTACACTCTGATACTCCCAGGTACACCTCTGACACTTCCGGATACACCTGTGACACTCCCAGGTGCCCATCACACTCCCAGAGCCCACTCTGACACTCCCAGGTACACCACTGACACTACCAGGTACACCTCTGATACTCCAAGGTACTCTTTTGACTCTGCCAGGTGCTCCTCTGACCTCCCAGGTCTCCTTGACGCTGCCAGGTGCTCCTCCGACACTCCCAGGAACACCTTTGACACTCCAGGTACACCTGACCTCCCAGGTACACCGCTGACACTGCCAGGTGCACCTCCACTGCACCAGAGTACCTCCCAGGTAGCTCAGACACTCCCAGTTACACCTCAAGCTCCCAGGTGCACCTGTGACACTCCCAAGTGCACCTCTGACCTCCCAGGCAAACATCTGACTCTCCCAGGTACATGGCTCCCAGTTACCTCAGGCACTCCCAGGTACACCTCTGACACTTGGTACCTCTGACCCTTCCAGGTACACTCCTGAACTCTCCAGGTACCTTCTCACCTCCCAGGTACACCTCTGACACTCCCCAGGTACACCGTAGCCTCCCAGGTACACCTCTGCCTCTCCCAGGAACTCCTGACATTCCATGGTTCACCTCTGACACTCCTAGTTCACCTTGACACTCCCAGGTACACCACTGACATTCAGGTACACCTCCGATACTCCCAGGTACCTCCGATTCTCCCAGGTACTCCTCTGACACTCCCTGGTACACCTCTGACACTCCCGGCCTCAGATACTCCAAGTACCTGTGATACTAGGTACACCTCTGACACTTCCAGATAAACCTACAGCTCCCAGGTACCAATGATACTACCAGGTACCTCTCAACACTCCAGGTACACTCCAATTCTCCAGGTACACCTCCGATACTCCCAGGTACACTTCAGACACTCCTTGTTCACCTCTGACAATCCCTGGTTCACCTCTGGCCTCCCTGGTACACCTCTCGACACTCCCAGTGCACCTCTTACACTCTGGTTCTCCCCTGACCTCCCAGGTACACCTCAGACACTCCCAGGTACACCTCTGACCTCCAGGTACTTCCTGTGCCTCCCAGGTACACCTCTAAACTCCCAGTTACCTCCGACCTCCCAGTTACACCCCTACCTCCCAGGCCACACTCCCAGGTACACCCCTGACACTCCCAGGTACCACCCGGCCTGCCAGGTACCTCCAGACACTGCCAGGTACACTTCAGACACTCCCAGGTACAGCTCAGACACTCCCAGTTACACATCTATAACTCCCAGGTGCACCTGTGACACTCCCAAGTGCACCTCTGACACTACCAGCCACACCTCTGAGCCTCCGAGGTACACCTGCCGACACTCCCAGTTACACCGCTGACACTGCCAGGTACACCTCTGATGCTCCCAGGTACACCACTGACACTTCAGGTGCACCCTGACACTTCCAGGTACACCCTTGACACTTCCAAGTGCACCTCTGACACTCCCAGGTACCAATGACATTCAGGTACACCACTGACACTCCCTAATTGCACCTCTGACACTCCCAGGTGCACCAATGACTCTCCCAGGTACCAATGACTCTCCCAGGTACACATCTGACACTTCGGTACCTCCGACTCTCCCAGGTACACCTCTGACACTCCCAGGTACACCTCTGACACTCTCAGGAACACCTCTGACCTCCCAGGTACACCTCTGACACTGACAGGTACACCTCTGACTCAGGTACCTCTCACACTCCCAGGTACACCTCTGCCTCCCATGTATTCCACTGACATTCCCTGGTTACCTCTGACTCTCCTGGTACATCTTTGACACCAGGTACACCTCTGACACTCCCAGGTACACCTCCGGTGCTCCCAGGTACACCTCCTGATACTCCCAGATTTTCTCTGGCCTCCGGTACACCAATAATGCTAAGTACACCTCTGACACTCCCAGTACACCTCTGATATCCAGGTACACCACTGACACTTACAGATACACCTCTGACACTCCCGGTACCAATCACGCTCCCAAGTACAACTCGACACTCCCAGGTCACCACTGGCCACACCTGTGACACTCCAGGTACCTGATACTCCCAGTTACACCGCACTCCCAGGTACACCTCTCTGACAATCCCAGGTACACCTCAGCCACTCCCAGGTACACCTCTAACACTTCCAGGTACCCCTGACACTTCAGGTACACCCTGACACTTCCACGTACACAGCACCAGATACCTCTGACACTCCCAGGTACACCAATCACACTCCCAAGTACAACTCTGACCTCCCAGGTACACCTCTGACCTCCCACCTCTCCTTACGCCCAGGTATACCTCTGACACTCCCAGGTACCCATGGCACTCCAGGTACTCCTGACACTGCAGATACACCTCTGACATTCCATGTACACCTCAGACACTTCCAGGTAGACCTCAGACACTCCCAGGTACACCTCAGACACTCCCAGGTACACCTCTCACACTCCCAGGTACACCTCTGACCTCCCAGGTACTCCTTTGACGATCCCAGGTGCTCCTCAGACACTCCCAGGTACCTCAGGCACTCCCAGGTACACCTCTGACACTTCCAGGTACACCCCTGACACTTCAGGTACACCAATGACACTCCCAGGTACACCTCTGCACTTCAAGGTGCACCTCTGACACTCCCAGGTACACCTCTGACACTCCCAGGTACCTCTGACACTCTAAGAACACCTCTGACACTTCCAGGTACACCCCGACACTCCCTGGTACACCAATGACCTCCCAGGTACACCTCTGACACTCCCTGGTACACCTCTGACTCTCCCAGTTACACCAATGACACACTCAGGTACACCTCTGACACACCAGGTACCTGACACTTCCAGGTACACCAATGATACTCAGGTACACCGCTGACACTCCCAGGTACACCGCTGCTGCCAGGTACACCTCAGACACTGCCAGGTGCTCCTCAGACTCCCAGGTGGCTCAGACACTCCCAGTAACACCTCAGACACTCCCAGGTGCACCTCTGACCTCCCAGGCACACCTCTGGCCTCCCAGGTACACCTCCGACACTCCCAGGTACACCTCTGACACTCCCAGGTACACTTCTCCCACCACCAGGTGCACTCCCAGGTACCTCACATACTCCCAGGTACCTCTGAATACACCTCTGACACTCCCAGGTACACCAATGATACCAGGTACACCTCTGACCTCCAGGTACACCTCCCGTGCTCCCAGGTACACCTCCTCCCAGGTACACCTCAGACACTCCTGGTTCACCTCTGATACTTCCAGATACACCTCTGACACTCCCAGGTACACCAATGATTCTACCAGGTACACCTCTGACACTCCCAGGTACACCTCCGACCTCCCAGGTACACCTCTGACACTCTCAGGAACACCTCTCGACACTCCGAGGTACACCTCTGACACGCCAGGCACCTCTGACACTTCCAGGTACACCACTGACCCTTCAGACACTCCAGGTACACCAATGACCTCCCAGGTACACCTCTGACACTCCCTGGTTACCTCTGACACTCCCAGGTTACCAGTTGACACACTCAGGTACACCTCTGACACTTCCAGGTATACCCCTGACACTTCCAGGTACCAATGATACTCCCAGGTACACCATGACACTCCCAGGTACACCTCAGACACTGCCAGTAACACCTCAGACACTCCCAGGTGCACCTGTGACACTCCCAGTGCACCTCTGACACTCCCAGGCACCACCTCTTACACTCCTAGGTACACCTCCGACAATCCCAGGTACACCTCTGACACTCCGAGGTACACTTCTCACACACCCAGGTACACCTTTGACACTCCTAGGTACTCTCATACTCCCGGTACACCTCTGACACTTCCAGATACACCTCTGACACTCCCAGGTACACCCAATGATACTACCAGGTACCTCTGACACTCCCAGGCCTCCCGATACTCCCAGGTACACCTCCAGTCTCCCAGGTACACCTCAGACACTGCCTGGTTCACCTCTGACACTTCAGGATACACCTCTGCACTCCCAGGTGTACCAGCCAATACTACCAGGTACACCTCTGACACTCCCAGGTACACCTCCGATACTCCCAGGCACACCTCCGTACTCCCAGGTACACCTCAGGCACTCCTGGATCACCTCTGACCTCCTGGTTCACCTCTGACACTCCTGGTACTCCTCTGAGCTCCCAAGTACACCTCTTACACTCCCTGGTTCTCCCCTGACAATCCCAGGTACACCTCAGACACTCCCAGGTACACCTCCTGACACTCCCAGGTACTCTCTGACACTCCAGGTACACCTCTGGTACTCCCAGGTACACCTGACACTCAGTTACACCTCCGACCTCCCAGTTACACCCCTGACTGCTCAGGTACACCTGACACTCAGGTACACCTCTGATGCTCCCAGGTACACCTCTGACACTTCGGATACACCTGTGCTCCCAGGTACACCAATCACTCCCAAGTACAACTCTGACTCCCAGGTACACAACTGACACTACCAGGTACACCTCTGACACTCAGGTACTCCTTTGACGCTGCCAGTTACTCCTCTGACACTCCCAGGTACTCCTGACGCTGGGTACTCCTCTGACACTCCAGGAACACCTCTGACACTCCCAGGTACACCTCTGACACTCCAGGTACACCGCCCCGCCCCTGACACTCCAGGTACACCCTGACATCAGGTACACCGCTGACACTCCCAGGTACACCGCTGACCTCCTATTCTGCTCCCAGTTACACCTCGGCCTCCCAGGCACACCTCTGACACTCCCAGGTACACCGCTGACACTCCCAGGTACACCGCTGACACTGCCAGGTACACCTCAGACACTGCCAGGTACACTTCAGACACTCCCAGGTACAGCTCAGACACTCCCAGTTACACTTCAGAAACTCCCAAGTGCACCTGTGACTCTCCCAAGTGCACCTCTGACACTCCCAGGCACACCTCTGACACTCCCAGGTACACCGCTGACACTGCCAGATACACCTATGACACTCCAAGTACACTCATGACACTCCCGGTTACACCTCTCACAATCCCAGGTACCCGTCAGGCAGTCCCAGGTATACCTCTGACACTTCCAGGTACACCCCTGACACTTCCAGGTACACCCCTGACACTTCCAGGTACACCCCTGACAATCCCTGGTACACCTCTGACACTTCCAGGTACACCTCTTACACTCCCAGGTACACCTCTGACCCTCCCAGGTACACCTCTGACACTCTCAGGAACACCTCTGACTCTCCCAGGTACACCTCTTACACTCCCTGGTTCTCCCCTGACACTCCCAGGTACACCTCAGACACCCCCAGGTACACCAATGATACTGCAGTGCACCTCCCCAGCCTCCCAGGTACACCTCCGATGCTCCCAGGTACACCTCCGATGCTCCCAGGTACACCTGACCTTGGTACCTCTGACACTACCAGGTACACCTCTGACACTCGCAGGTACTACTCTGACACTCCCAGGTACACCTCAGACACTCCCAGGTACACCTCAGTCACTCCCATGTACACCTCAGTCACTCCCAGGTACATCTCTGACACTCCCAGGTACACCTCTGACACTCCCAGGTAAACCTCTGACATTCCCAGGTACACCCGTGACACTCCCAGGTACTCCTCTGACACTGCCAGGTACACCTCAGACACTCCCAGGTACACCTCAGACACTCCCAGGTACACCACTGACAATCCCAGGTACACCTCTGACACTCTCAGGAACACCTCTGACACTCCCAGGTACACCTCTGACACTCCCAGGTACACCTCTGACACTCCCAGGTACACCTCTGACACTCCCAGGTACACCTCTGATATGCCCAGGTATACCTCTGACACTCCCAGGTATTCCTCTGACACTCCCAGGTATTCCTCTGACACTCCCAGGTACACCTCTGACATTCCATGTACACCTCAGACACTCCCAGGTACACCGCTGACACTCCCAGGTACACCTCTAACAATCCCAGGTACACCTCAGACAATCCCAGGTAAACCTCTGACACTTCCAGGTACACCCCTGACACTTCCTTGTACACCTCTGACACTCCCAGGTACACCCCTGACACTTCCAGGTACACCTCTGACACTTCCAGGTACACCCCTGTCACTTCCAGGTACACCAATGATACTCCCAGGTACACATGACACTCCCAGGTACATGACACTGCCAGGTACACCTCAGACACTGCCAGGTACACCTCAGACACTCCCAGGTAAAGCTCAGACACTCCCAGTAACACCTCAGACACTCCCAGGTGCACCTGTGACACTTCCAAGTGCAACTCTGACACTCCCAGGCACACCTCTGACACTCCCAGGTACACCTCCGACACTCCCAGGTACACCTCTGACACTCCCAGGTACACCAATGACACATCCAGGTACACCTCTGAGACTTCCAAGTACACCTCTGACACTCCCAGGTACACCTCCGATACTCACAGGTACACCTCTGACAATCCCAGGTACACCTCAGACAATCCCAGGTACACCTCTGACACTTCCAGGTACACCCCTGACACTTCCAGGTACACCTCTGACACTCCCAGGTACACCCCTGACACTTCCAGGTACACCTCTGACACTCCCAGGTACACCCTGACGCTTCCAGGTGCCTGAAAATGATCCTCCAGATTGCACCGCTGACACTCCCAGGTACACCGCTGACACTGCCAGGTACACCTCAGACACTGCCAGGTACACCTCAGACACTCCCAGGTAAAGCTCAGACACTCCCAGTAACACCTCAGACACTCCCAGGTACACCTGTGACACTCCCAAGTGCACCTCTAACACTCCCAGGCACACCTCTGACACTCCTGGGTACACTCCGACACTCCCAGGTACACCTCTGACATTCCCAGGTACATTTCTCACACACTTAGGTACACCTTTGACACTCCCAGGTACACCTCTCATACTCCTAGGTACACCTCTGACACTTCCAGATACACCTCTGACACTTCCAGATACACCTCTGACACTCCCAGGTACACCAATGATACTACCAGGTACACCTCTGACACTCCCAGGTACACCTCCGATACTCCCAGGTACACCTCCGATACTCCCAGGTACACTTCAGACTCTCCCTGGTTCACCTCTGACACTCCCTGGTTCACCTCTGACACTCCCTGGTACAACCTTTGACACTCCCAGGTACACCTCTTACACTCCCTGGTTCTCCCCTGATACTCCCAGGTACACCTCAGAAACTCCCAGGTACACCACTGACACTCCCAGGTACTACTCTCACACTCCCAGGTACACCTCTGACACTCCCAGGTACACCTCTGACACTCCCAGTTACACCTCCGACACTCCCAGTTACACCCCTGACACTCCCAGGTACACCCCTGACACTCCCAGGTACACCTCTGATACTCCCTGGTACACCACTAACACTTCCGGATACACCTCTGACATTCCCAGGTACACCAATCACACTCCCAAGTACAACTCTGACACTCCCAGGTACACCACTGACACTACCAGGTGCACCTCTGACACTCCAAGGTACTCCTTTGACGCTGCCAGGTACTCCTCCGACATTCCCAGGAACACCTCTGACACTCCCAGGTACACCTCTGACACTCCCAGGTACACCGCTGACACTCCCAGGTACACCTCTGACACTACCAGGTACACCGCTGACACTCCCAGGTACACCGCTGACACTCCCAGGTACACCGCTGACACTGTCAGGTACACCTCAGACACTGCCAAGTACACTTCAGACACTCCCAGGTACAGCGCAGACACTCCCAGTTACTCCTCTATAACTCCCAGGTGCACCTGTGACACTCCCAAGTGCACCTCTGACACTCCCAGGCACACCTCTGACACTCCCAGGTACACCGCTGACACTCCCAGTTACACCGCTGACACTGCCAGATACACCTATGACACTCCAGGTACACCCATGACACTCCCAGTTACACCCCTGGCACTCCCAGGTACACCTCAGGCACTCCCAGGTACACCTCTGACACTTCCAGGTACTGACACTTCCAGGTACACCCCTGACACTTCCAGGTACACCCCTGACACTTCCAAGTACATCTCTGACACTCCCAGGTACACCAATGACATTCCCAGGTACACCACTGACACTCCCTGGTACACCTCTGACACTCCCAGGTACACCAATGACACTCCCAGGCACACCAATGACTCTCCCAGGTACACATCTGACACTTCCAGGTACACCTCTGACTCTCCCAGGTACGCCTCTGACACTCCCTGGTACACCTCTGACACTCTCAGGAACACCTCTGACACTCCCAGGTACACCTCTGACACTCCCAGGTACACCTCTGACATTCCCAGGTACACCTCTGACACTCCCGGGTATTCCACTGACATTCCCTGGTTCACCTCTGACACTCCCTGGTACACCTTTGACACTCCCAGGAACACCTCTGACACTCCCAGGTACACCTCCGATACTCCCAGGTACACCTCCGATACTCCCAGGTACTCCTCTGACACTCCCTCTTACTCCTCTGACACTCCCAGGTACACCTCTGATACTCCCAGGTACACCTCTCACACTTCCAAATACACCTCTGGCACTCCCAGGTACACCAATAATACTACCAGGTACACCTCTGACACTCCCAGGTACACCTCTGATACTCCCAGGTACTCCACTGACACTTACGGATACACCTCTGAAACTCCCAGGTACACCAATCACACTCCCAAGTACAACTCTGACACTCCCAGGTACACCACTGACACTACCAGATACACATATGACACTCCAGGTACACCCCTGACACTCCCAGTTACACCCCTGACACTCCCAGGTTCACCTCTGACAATCCCAGGTACACCTCAGGCACTCCCAGGTACACCTCTAACACTTCCAGGTACACCCCTGACACTTCCAGGTACACCCTCGACACTTCCACGTACACCTCTGACACTTCCAGATACACCTCTGACACTCCCAGGTATACCAATCACACTCCCAAGTACAACTCTGACACTCCCAGGTACACCACTGACACTACCACGTACACCTCTGACACTCCCAGGCACACCTCTGACACTCCCAGGTACACCTCTGACACTCCCAGGTACACCTCTGATACGCCCAGGTATACCTCTGACACTCCCAGGTACACTGCTGATACTCCCAGGTACACCGCTGACACTGCAAGATTCACCTCTGACATTCCATGTACACCTCAGACACTTCCAGGTAGACCTCAGACACTCTCAGGTACACCTCAGACACTCCCAGGTACACCTCTGACACTCCCAGGTACACCTCTGACACTCCCAGGTACTTCTTTGACGCTCCCAGGTACTCCTCAGACACTCCCATGTACACCTCTGACACTCCCAGGTACACCTCTGACACTCCCAGGTACACCTCGCATACTCCCAGGTACACCTCTGACACTTCCAGATACACCTCTGACACTCCCAGGTACACCAATCACACTCCCAAGTACAACTCTGACACTCCCAGGTACACCACTGACACTACCAGGTACACCTCTGACACTCCAAGGTTCTCCTTTGACGCTGCCAGGTACTCCTCTGACACTCCCAGGTACTCCTTTGACGCTGCCAGGTACTCCTCCGACACTCCCAGGAACACCTCTGACACTCCCAGGTACACCTCTGACACTCCCAGGTACACCAATGATACTCCCAGGTACACCCCTGACACTCCCAGGTACACCGCTGACACTGCCAGGTGCACCTCAGACACTGCCAGGTACACTTCAGACACTCCCAGGTAAAGCTCAGACACTCCCAGTTACACCTCAGAAACTCCCAGGTGCACCTGTGACAGTCCCAAGTGCACCTCTGACACTCCCAGGCAAACATCTGACACTCCCAGGTACACTGCTGACACTCCCAGTTACACCTCAGGCACTCCCAGGTACACCTCTGACACTTCCAGGTACACCCCTGACACTTCCAGGTACACCTCTGACCCTTCCAGGTACACCTCTGACACTCCCAGGTACACTTCCCATACTCCCAGGTACACCTCTGACACTCCCAGGTACACCGCTGCCACTCCTAGGTACACCTCTGACAATCCCAGGTACTCCACTGACATTCCATGGTTCACCTCTGACACTCCCTGGTTCACCTTTGACACTCCCAGGTACACCTCTGAAATTCCCAGGTACACCTCCGATGCTCCCAGGTACACCTCCGGTCTCCCAGGTAATCTCCTGACACTCCTGGTACACACCTCTGACCTCCCAGGTGCACCTCAGATGCTCCCAGGTGCCTCAATGATGCTACCAGGTACACCTCTGACACTTCCAGATACACCTCTGACACTCCCACGTACACCAATGATGCTACCAGGTACACCTCTGACACTCCCAGGTACACCTTCGATACTCCCAGGCACACCTCCGATATTCCCAGATATACCTCAGACACTCCCTGGTTCACCTCTGACACTCCCTGGTTCATCTCTGACACTCCCTGGGACACCTCTGACACTCCCAGGTACACCTCTTACACTCCCTGGTTCTCCCCTGACACTCCCAGGCACACCTCAGACACTCCCAGGTACACCTCTGACACTCCCAGTTACACCTCCGACACTCCCAGTTACACCCCTGACACTCCCAGGTACACCCCTGACACTCCCATGTACACCTATGATACTCCCAGGTACACCTCTGACACTTCCAGATACACCTCTGACACTCCCATGTACACCAATCACACTCCCAAGTACAACTCTGACACTCCCAGGTGCACCACTGACACTACCATGTACACCTCTGACACTCCCAGGTGCTCCTTTGACGCTGCCAGGTACTCCTCTGACACTCCCAGGAACACCTCTGACACTCCCAGGTACACCTCTGACACTCCCAGGTACACCGCTGACACTCCCAGGTACACCCCTGACACTCCCAAGTACACCGCTGACACTGCCAGGTACACCTCAGACACTGCCAGGTACACTTCAGACACTCCCAGGTACAGCTCAGACACTCCCAGTTACACCTCTATAACTCCCAGGTGCACCTGTGACACTCCCAGGCACACCTCTGACACTCCCAGGTACACCGCTGACAATCCCAGTTACACCGCTGACACTGCCAGATACACCTATGACACTCCAGGTTCACCCCTGACACTCCCAGTTACACCCCTGACACTCCCAGGTACACCTCTGACAATCCAAGGTACACCTCAGGCACTCCCAGGTACACCTCACCGCTGACACTCCCAGGTACACCCCTGACACCTCCAGGTACACCGCTGACACTGCCAGGTACACCTCAGACACTGCCAGGTACACTTCAGACACTCCCAGGTAAAGCTCATACACTCCCAGTTACACCTCAGAAACTCCCAGGTGCACCTGTGACACTCCCAAGTGCACCTCTGACACTCCCAGGCACACATCTGACACTCCCAGGTACACCGCTGACATTCCCAGTTACACCTCAGGCACTCCCAGGTACACCTCTGACACTTCCAGGTACACCCCTGACACTTCCTGGTACACCCCTGACCCTTCCAGGTACACCTCTGACACTCCCAGGTACACTTCCCACACTCCCAGGTCCACCTCTGACACTCCCAGGTACACCGCTGACACTCCCAGGTACACCTCTGACACTCCCAGGTACTCCACTGACATTCCCTGGTTCACCTCTGACACTCCCTGGTTCACCTTTGACACTCCCTGGTACACCTCTGACATTCCCAGGTACACCTCCGATACTCCCAGGTACACCTCCGATTCTCCCATGTACTCCTCTGACACTCCCCGGTACACCTCTGACACTCCCAGGTACACCTCAGATACTCCCAGGTACACCTCTGACACTTCCAGATACACTCTCTGACACTCGTGAGTGCAATAATGACAATACCAGGTTCTGTCACTCCCCAGGTACACCTCCGATACTCCCGGATACACCTCAGACACTCACTGGTTCACCTCTGACACTTCCAGATACACCTCTGACACTCCCAGGTACACCAATGATACTACCAGGTACACCTCTGACAATCCCAGGTACACCTCTGATACTTCCAGGTACACCCCTGACAATTCCAGGTACACCCCTGACACTCCCAAGTACACCAATGACACTCCCAGGCACACCTCTGACACTCCCTGGTACACCTCTGACACTCCCAGGTACATCAATGACACACTCAGGTACACCTCTGACACTTCCAGTTACACCCCTGACACTTCCAGGTACACCAATGATACTCCCAGGTCCACCGCTGACACTCCCAGGTACACCGCTGACACTGCCTGGTACACCTCAGACACTGCCAGGTACACCTCAGACACTCCCAGGTAAAGCTCAGACACTCCCAGTAACACCCCAGACACTCTCAGGTGCACCTGTGACACTCCCAAGTGCACCTCTGACACTCCCAGGCACATCTCTGACACTCCCAGGTACACCTCCGACACTCCCAGGTACACCTCTGACACTCCCAGGTACACTTCTCACACACCCAGGTACACCTTTGACACGCACAGGTACACCTCTCATGCTCCCTGGTTCACCTCTGACACTTCCAGATACATCTCTGACACTCCCAGGTACACCAATGATGCTACCAGGTACACCTCTGACACTCCCAGGTACACCTCCGATACTCCCAGGTACACCTCCGATACTCCCAGGTACACCTCAGACACCCCCTGGTTCACCTCTGATACTTCCAGATACACCTCTGACACTCCCAGATACACCAATGATACTACCAGGTACACCTCTGACACTCCCAGGTACACCTCTGACACTCCCAGGTACACGTCTGACACTCCCATGTACACCTCTGACACTTCCAGGTACACCCCTGACACTTCCAGGTACACCCCTGACACTCCCAGGTACACCAATGATACTACCAGGTACACCTCCTGACACTCCCTAGTACACCTCTGACACTCCCCAGGTACCTCAGCCAGCACACTCAGGTACCTTTGGGCACTTCCAGGTACACCCCTTCCAGGTACCAATGTTGCCTCCAGGGTACACCGCTGACACTGCCAGGTACACCTCAGACACTGCCAGGTACACCTCAGACACTCCCAGGTAAGCTCAGACACTCCCAGTAACACCTCAGATACTCCCAGGTGCACCTGGGACAATCCCAAGTGCACCTCTGACACTCCCAGGCACACCTCTGACACTCCTAGGTACACCTCCGACAATCCCAGGTACATCTCTGACACTCCCAGGTACACTTCTCACACACCCAGGTACACCTTTGACACTCCCAGCTACACCTCTCATACTCCCAGGTACACCTCTGATACTTCCAGATACACCTCTGACACTCCCAGGTACACCAATGATACTACCAGGTACACCTCTGACACTCCCAGGTACACCGCTGACACGCCCAGGTACACCCCTGACACTTCCAGGTACACCGCTGACACTGCCAGGTACACCTCAGACACTGCCAGGTACACTTCAGACACTCCCAGGTACACCTCAGAAACTCCCAGGTGCACCTGTGACACTCCCAAGTGCCCCTCTGACACTCCCAGGCACACATCTGACACTCCCAGGTACACCGCTGACACTCCCAGTTACACCTCAGGCACTCCCAGGTACACCTCTGACACTCCCAGGTACCTCCTCTGTGACACTCCCAGGTACACCGCCAGGCACTCCGGGTACCTCCTGACCTCCCAGGTCACTCACTGACATTCCTGGTTCACCTCTAACCTCCCTGGTTCTGCCCAGCCTCCCAGTGCACCTCCTGACATTCCCGTACACCTCCGATACTCCCAGGTACCTCGATTCTCCCAGGTACTCTCTGACACTCCTGGTACACCTCCGACCTCCCAGGTACACCTCAGATACTCCCAGGTACACCTCTGACACTTGAATACACCTCTGACACTCCCAGGTACAACCCAATGCTACCAGGTACACCTCTGACACTCCCAGGTACACCTCCGATGCTCGGCACCTCCGATACTCCCAGGTACACTTCAGACACTCCTGGTTCACCTCTGACACTCCCTGGTACCTCTGACACTCCCAGGTACACCAGCAACACACTCAGGTACCTCTGACACTTCCAGGTACACCCCTGACACTTCCAGGTACACCAATGATGCTCCCAGGTACACCGCTGACATTCCCAGGTACACCGTGACACTGCCTGGTACCTCAGACAATGCCAGGTGCACTTCAGCTCCCAGGTAGCTCAGACACTCCCAGTAACACCTCAGACACTCCCAGGTGCACCTGTGACACTCCAAGTGCACCTCTGACACTCCAAGGCACACTTCTGACACTCACAGGTACCTCCGACCCTCCCAGGTACACCTCTGACACTCCCAGGTACACTTCTCACACACCCAGGTACACCTTTGACACTTCCAGGTACACCTCTCATGCTCCCAGGTACACCTCTGACACTTCCAGATACACCTCTGACACTCCCAGGAACACCTCTGACCTCCCAGGTACACCAATGATACTACCAGGTACACCTCTGACCTCCCAGGTACCTCCGATGCTCCCAGGTACCTCAGACCTCCCTGGTTCACCTCTGACACTTCCAGATACACCTCTGACACTCCCAGGTACACCAATGATGCTACCAGGTACACCTCTGACACTCCCAGGTACACCTCCGATACTCCCAGGTGCACCTCCAACACTCCAGGTACACCTCTGGCACTCCCAGGTACCTTCTCCACACCCAGGTACACCTTGACACTCCCAGGTACACCTCTCGCCTCCCAGGTGCCTCCAGCAGATACACCTCTGACACTCCCAGGTACACCTCTAGCCTCCCAGGTACACCAATGATACTACCAGGTCACCTCTGGCACTCCCAGGTACACCTCCCGTGCTCCCAGGTACACCTCAGACGCTCCTGGTTCACCTCTGCACTTCCGAATACCTCTGACACTCCCAGGTACACAATGATGCTACCAGGTACCTCTGACACTCCCAGTGCCTCCGATACTCCCAGGCACACCTCCGTACTCCCAGGTACCTCAGAGACTCCCTGGTTCACCTCTGACCTCCTGGTTCACCTTTGACCTCCCTGGTGCCTCTGACACTCCCAGGTACTACTCTGACACTCCCAGGTACACCTCTGACCTCCCAAGGTACCACTGACACTCCCAGTTACCTCCGACACTCCCAGTTACACCCTGACACTCCCAGGTACCTCTGAGCTTACAGATACACCTCTGGCCTCCCGGTACACCAATCACCTCCCAATACAACTCTGACCTCCCAGGTACACCACCCAACACCAGATACACCTACTGACACTCCAGGTACCGACACTCCCAGTGACACTCCCAGGCCTCTCAGCAATCCCAGGTACACCTCAGGCACTCCCAGGTACACTTATAGGCTTCCAGGTCACCTTGACACTTCAGGTACCCTGAGACTTTCAGGTACACCTCCTTGAATACACCTCTGACACTCCCAGGTACACCAATCACACTCCCAGTACAACTCTGACACTCCCAGGTAAACCACTGACACTACCAGGTGCACCTCTGACTCTCCCAGGCATACCTCTGACACTCCCAGGTACACCTCTGGCACTCAGTTTCTGATCTTCCAGTTATACCTCTGTACTCCAGACACCCATGACTCCTAGGTGCAGTGCTGCAAGATTCACCTCTGACATTCCATGCACCTCAGACACTTCAGGTAGACCTCCAGGCACTACCAGTTTGAGATGCTCCCAGGTACACCTCTGTGCTCCCAGGTACACCTCTGACACTCCCAGGTACTCCTTTGGCTCCCAGTTACACCTCTGACACTTCCAGGTACACCCTGACACCAGGTACACCCTAATACTTCGGTACACCTCTGACACTACCAAGTACCTGTGTGCACTCCGGTACACCACTGCAGCTCTCCTGGTACCTCTGACCTCCCAGGTACACCAATGACACCTCCCAGGTACACCTCTGACTCTTCAGGTACACCTCTGCAACCAGGCCTCTGACACTCCCAGGTACACCTCTGACAGTCCTAAGGAACACCTCTGGCCTCCAGGTACACCTCTGGCCTCCCAGGTGCCTCTGACACTTCCAGGTACCCCTGACACTTCCAGGCACCTGACCTCCCAGGTTTACAATGGCATCCCAGGTGCACCTCTGACGCTCCCAGGTACACACTGACTTGCTCCCAGGTACCATGACACTGAGTGCACCTCGGGCATGCCAGGCTCTTTCAGACACTCCCAAGTTAAAGCTCAGACACTCCCAGTAACACCTCGAACCTCCCAGGTGCCTGTGGCACTCCCAGTGCACCTCTGACACTCCAGGCACACCTCTGAGCACTACCAGGTACACCTCCGACACTCCCAGGTGCACCTCTGACACTCCCAGGTACCTTCTGACACTTCGGGTACACCTGACATTCAGGCACCCTGACACTCCAGGTACACCAATGACACTCCCAGGTGCACCTCTGAGCACTCCCAGGTACCGCTGACACTCCCAGGTACACCTCTGCACTCCCAGGTACCATGACACTCCGGGTAAACCAATGACTCTCCAGGTACCTCTGATGCTCTCAGGTGCACTCTGACACTCTAAGGTACACCTCTGACACTCCCAGGTACACCGCTGACACTGCCAGGTACACCTCAGGCAATGCCAGGTCTCTCCAGACACTCCCGTTAAGCTCAGACACTCCCAGTAACACCTCAGGCTCTCCAGGTACCTGCAGCTCAAGTGCACCTCTGAGCACTCCAGGCACCTCTGACACTACCAGGTACACCTCCGACACTCCCAGGTACATCTCTGACATCCCAGGTGCACTTCTCACACACCCAGGTACCTTGACCTCCCAGCTACACCTCTCATGCTCCCAGGTACACCTCTGACACTTCCAGGCCTGTGGCTCCCAGGTACACCACTGACACTCCCTGGTACACCTCCGGACCTCCCAGGTACACCAATGGCCTCCCAGGTAAACCAGCCAGGCTCTCCCAGGTACACCTCTGAACCTCTCAGGTACACCTCTGACACTCTAAGGTACACCTCTGACACTCCCAGGTGCCTCCTGACCTCCCAGGTACCCTCTGAGCACTCCCAGGTACAACTCTGACACTCCCAGGTATTCCTGACATTCCCTGGTTCACCTCCTGACTCCTGGTACCTTTGACACTCCCAGGTACACCTCCGAACACTCCCAGGTGCACCTCCGATGCTCAGGTACACCTCCGATACTCCCAGGTACTCCTCGGCCTCCTGGTACACCTCTGACCTCCCAGGTACATCTGATACCCCCAGGTGCACCTCTGACACTCCCTAGTGCACCTCTGACACTCCCAGGTACCCAATAACACACTCAGGTACCTCCTGACACTTCACGTGCACCCTGACACTTCCAGGTGACACTTCTGACCCTTCCAGGTACACCTCTGACACTCCCAGGTACACTTCCCACCTCCCAGGTACACCATGACCTCCCAGGTACACCTTTGACCTCCCAGGTACACCTCTGGCCTCCCAGGCTCCACTGACATTCCATGGTTCACCTGACCTCCCTGGTTCTGCTGGCCTCCCAGGTACACCTCTGACATTCCCAGGCCTCCGATACTCCCAGGTACACCTCCCGATTCTCCCAGGTACTCCTCTGCACTCCGTGGTACACCTCTGACACTCCCAGGTACACCTCAGATACTCCCAGGTACACCTCTGACACTTCCAGACTACCTCTGACTCCCAGGTACACCAATGATACTACCAGGTTACCTCTGACACTCCCAGGTACCTCCGATACTCCCAGGTACACCTCCGTACTCCCAGTGTACCTTCACACACTCCCTGGTGTCACCTCTGGCTCTCCCTGGTTTACCTCTGACACTCCCTGGTTCTCCCCTGATACTCCCAGGTACACCTCAGACACTCCCAGGTACACCTCTGACCTCCCAGGTACTACTCTGACACTCCCAGGTACACCTCTGACCTCCCAGGCACCTCTGACCTCCCAGTTACACCTCCGACACTCCCAGTTACACCCTGACACTCCCAGGTACCTCCTGACACTCCCAGGTACACCTATGATGCTCCCAGGTACACCTCTGACACTTCCAGATCACCTCTGACACTCCCATGTGCACCAATCACACTCCCAAATACAACTCTGACCTCCCAGGTACACCACTGACACTACCAGATACACCTATGACACTCCCGGGTACACTTCTCACACACCCAGGTACACCTTTGACACTCCCAGCTACACCTCTCCTACTCCCAGGTACACCTCTGGCTTTCAATACACCACTGACACTTCCAGGTACACCACCTGACACTCCCTGGTACACCTCTGACACTCCAGGTACACCAATGGCCTCCCAGGTAAACCAATGACTCTCCCAGTTAACTCTGACACTCTCCAGGTACACCTCTGACACTCTAGGTACACCTCTGCACTCCCAGGTACCTCGGCCTCCCAGGTACACCTCCTGACCTCCCAGGTACAACTCTGCCTCCCAGGTATTCCACTGACATTCCTGGTTCACCTCTGACACTCCCTGGTACACCTTTGACACTCCCAGGTACACCTCTGACGCTCCCAGGTACCTCCGTGCTCCAGGTACCTCCGGTACTCCCAGGTCTCCTCTGGCACTCCTGGTACACCTCTGACTCCAGGTGCACATCTGATGCCCCAGGTACACCTCAGCCTCTGATGCACCTCTGACGCCTCCCAGGTACACATAATACTTGCTCAGGTACACCTCTGACACTTCCCATGCACACCCCTGACACTTCCAGGTACATCTGCCCTTCAGGTACACCTCTGACACTCCAGTGCACTTCCACTCCCAGCAACCTCCCAGGTACCTCAGCTTTCAAGTACCTCTGACCTCCCAGGTGCTCACGACATTCCATGGTTCACCTCTGACACTCCCTGGTTCGCCTCCCAGGTACCTCTGACATTCCCAGGTACACCTCCGATACTCCCAGGTACACCTCCGATTCTCCCACTCCTCTGACACTCCGTGGTACACCTCTGACACTCCCAGGTACACCTCAGATACTCCCAGGTACACCTCTGACCTTCCAGATACACCTCTGACACTCCCAGGTACACAATGATGCTACCAGGTACACCTCTGACTCCAGGTACACCTCCGACCTGCCGTACACCTCCGATGCTCCCAGGTGCACTTCACACACTCCTGGTTCACCTCTGACTTGCTCTGGTTTACCTCTGACCTCCTGGTTCTCCCCTGATCCTCCCAGGTACACCTCAGACACTCCAGGTACACCTCTGACCTCCAGGCCTCTGACACTCCCAGGTACCTCTGACACTCCCAGGTACACCTCTGACACTCCCAGTTACACCTCCAACGCTCCCAGTTACACCCCAACTCCCAGGTACCTCTGTGTCCAGGTACCTTAGGCACTCCCAGGCCTACAGCCTTGGGTACCTGACCTTCCAGGTACACCCTGACACTTCCACATTACCTCTGACACTTCCAGATACACCTCTGACACTCCCAGGTACCAATCCACACTCCAGGGTAACTCTGGCCTCCAGGTGCACCACTGGCCTTCCCAGGTACACCACCAGCCTCCCAGGTGCACCAATGACTCCCAGGTACACCTCTGACCTTCAGGTGACACCTCTGACCTCCCAGGTGCCTCTGACACTCCCAGGTACCCCTCTGACACTCTAAGGAACACCTCTGACACTTCCAGGTACCTCTGACTCCAGGTACACCAAACACACTCAGTTACACCTCCTGACACTTCCAGGTGCACCTGACACTTCCAGGTACCAGTGAATATTCCCAGGTACACCGCTGACACTCCCAGGTTCACACTGACACTGCCAGGTTCACCTCAGACACTGCAGATCTCCTCAGACACTCCCAGGTAGCTCAAACACTCCCAGTAACACCTCAGACACTCTCAGGTGCACCTGTGACACTCCAAGTGCACTCTGCAGCACTCCCGGCCTGACACTCCAGGTGCCTCCGACACTCCCAGGCACCTCTGACACTCCCAGTGCCTTCTCCACACCCAGTGCTTTGACACTCTGGTGCCTCATACTCCAGGATACACCTCTGTGCTTCAGATGCATTCTGACACTCCCAGGTACACCAATGATGCTACCGTGCCTCTGACCTCCCAGGTACCTCCGATACTCAGGTACATCTCCGATACTCTGGGTTTACCTCAGACACTCCTGGTTTACCTCTGATGCTTCCAGATACCTCTGACACTCCCAGTACAATGATGCTACCAGTACACCTCCGACCTCCCAGTACACCTCCCAGCCTCCCAGGTTCTGTCTCAGTTTTACCTCTGGCTCCCAGGCACCTCGCTCCCAGGTCACCTCTGACACTCTGGGGCACCTCCTTTCCCAGGTACACCCAACAACCTCCCAGGTACACCACTGACTCCCTGGTACACCTCTGACACTCCCAGGCCTGCCAGCACTCTCAGGTACCTCAGGCACTTCCTAGACCTCAGACACTCCCAGGTACACCTCAGACACCTCCGTGCACCTCTGACACTCCAAGTACCTCTGGCTACTCCCAGGTACTCCTTTGACGCTCCCAGGTACTCCTCAGACACTCCCAGGTACACCTCCAGGCCTCCCAGGCCTCTGACACTTCCCAGTACACCCCTGGCTTGCTTCAGGTACACACCTGACACTTCAGGTACACCTCTGACCTCCCGTGCATGCAACACTCCCAGGTACCACTGAGCACTCCTTGCCTCTGACACTCCAGGTTACATGGCCTCCCAGGTACACCTCCCAGCCTCCCAGTTGCCTCTGTCCTCCCAGGTACAACTCTGACACTCCAGGTATTCTGACATTCCCTGGTTGCCTCTGACACTCCCTGGTACACCTTTGACCTCCCAGGTACACCTCTGACCTCCCAGGTACACCTCCGATACTCCCAGGTACACCTCGGTGCTCCCAGGTACTCCTCTGGCACTCCCTGGTACACCTCTGTCACTCCCAGGTACACCTCTGATGCCGGTGCACCTCTGACACTTTCAAATACCTCTGGCACTCCCAGGTACTCACCAGTGATACTACCAGGTGCACCTCTGGTCCTCACAGGTGCTCCACTGACACACGTACGGATACACCTCTGACACTCCCAGGTGCACACCATCACACTCCCAAGTACAACTCTGAGCCTCCCAGGTACACCACTGACACTACCACATACACCTATGACACTCCCAGGTACACCCCATACTCCCAGGTACCTCCGATACTCCCAGGTGCCTCCGGTGCTCCCAGGTACACTTCGAACACTCCTGGTTCACCTCTGACACTCCCAAGTGCACCTCTGACACTCCCAGCACACCTCTGACACTCCCAGGTACACGCTGACTCTCCAGTTACACCGCTGACACTGCCAGATACACCTATGACACTCCAGGTTACCCTGACACTCCCAATTACACCCCTGACACTCCCAGGTACACCTCCTGACGTCCAAGGTACACCTCAGGCACTCCCAGGTACACCTCTGACCTTCCAATTATGACCTTCAGGTACACCCCTGACTTCCAAGTACTCTGACTCTCCCAGGTACACCAGCCAACCACTCAGCCTCCCTGGTGCCTCTGACACTCTGGGTGCCTCTGACGCCAGGTGCCTCGACGCTCCGGGTCCAATGACTCTCCAGGTGCACCTCTGACACTCTCAGGTACCTCTCCCAGAGTACCTCGACACTCCCGTTCAACTCTGGCACTCCGAGTGTTACCATTCCCTGGTTCACCTCTGACACTCCCTATTTACCCTTGACACTCCCAGGTACACCTCTGACTTGCTCCCAGGCACACCTCCGTGCTCCCAGAGTACCTCCTGATGCTCCCAGGTGTCTCCCTACACTCTGGTACACCTCTGACTCCCAGGCCTCTGATTCCCCAGGTACACCTCTGACACTTCCAAATACACCTCCTGGCACTCCCAGGTACACCAGTGATACTACCAGGTACCTCTGACAGGTGCACCTCTGATGCTCCCAGGTACTCCACTGACACATCTGGATACCTCTGACACTCCCAGGTTCTCTTCAATCACCTCCCAAGTACCAGCTCTGACTCTCCCAGGTGCACCACTGGCACTACCAGATACACCTGTGTTGCTCCAGGTGCACCTGACACTCCCAGTTACACCCTGACCTCTA
>NW_024719927.1:0-10174 GCF_018991925.1 Homarus americanus | reverse complement strand
AGAATCAGCCTTACCTTACCTTACCTTACCTTACCTTACCTTACCTTACCTTACCACTGTTATAGCTTCCGTTTACCTGTAATCACTGATCAAGAGTCGTATTAGAGGTCAACTCGTAGTAACATTCATAACTGTTTATAAGTTATGTTTTCAAAGTCTTTTGCCTATTTATTAAGAAAATAAACTATCGCACAATAACTGGAATATCACCGTAATTAACGCTATGAGCCTCGTTGAACACAGTATTAAGTGAGAGAGCGACTACTCACGGCTCATAGGAAAGTTACCATGATTGATGTAATTATATAAACCATCTCACATACCAGCCTAAGATAAAGGCATAACACTTATCTGGGGATGTTGTGGTTAACAGACGTATTTAAAGATAGGAATAAGAATGATTGTAATACTTATACCTGAGAGCTGCTTTAATGGTGATGACTCGCGGTGTCTTGTGTCCACGATACGAGTACAGTGTAATGGGGTGATCATCTGTCTGTCTGTCTGTCTGTGTCCTTTGGTGTTGTTGGGGTAAATCCTTCCCCAAATAGTACCAGAAAAACAGTAAACAAGGGAAGCAAATATGGAGTAACGGAGAGAAGAGAAACAAAAACAGAAAAATAACAGGTGGCTGGGTGATGAGGGTGGATGATGGGGTGGAGGGGAAGAGGTGGATGATGGGGTGGAAGGAGACGGGTGGATGGTGAGAGTGGAATCTCTTAGCTGAGGGCTTGAAGAGTTCACCTATAACCTTCAGCTAAGACTTTCAGCTAAATCCTGCAGCTAAAAGATTCAGCTAAAGCTTTCAGGAAAAACGTCCATCCCAGTCCAGAGAGTTTATTCAATGTTGCCTCAAGGCATCACCTGAGTGAACCCTACCTGGACGAACCTTAACTCTCTCTCTCTCTCTCTCTCTCTCGCTCTCTCTCTCTCTCTCATTTATTCCAAAGTGTACAAGAACCCAAGCTATTTATTTTCATCTATTTAAATCAAGGAATCAGATAGGACCAGCCATAAGGTTAATAGCAAAGCCTTACAGGGGGCCAGATGATAGTGGGAGAGTTTACTGTGGAAAAAACGGCAGTACAGGCTGTGGGTAGGTGACGTTCACATAAGACGATCATTTTAAGTCGTTCATTCTAGTTTAAGACGCTCATTCTAAGTCGTTCATTCTAAGACGTTCATTCTAAGACGTTCATTCTAAGACGTTCATTCTAAGTCGTTCATTCTATATTAAGACGTTCATTCTAGTTTGAGACGTTCATTCTAATTGAAGTCGTTCACCCCGAGTCGTTCACCCCGAGTCGTTCACTGACATAACCTACAAGGAAAAACATGGGTTATGATTGATTATTTCTCTCCCCCGAGATTGCGTTTATTTATGGGGTCACTTTAGGGGGTTGACCTACCCAACCTAACCCAACCTTTAGTAATACCAATCCTACGTCTTTCATTGCATCCTTGTTTCATTTCTTCATTCTCTCTGCTATACGTAACTTCCTGAACCATTTGCTTACTCAGAACACATCAGATTTACCAATTGACACTAAATGTACTCTGAACAAACTCATGTAAGCGGATTAGACTCTAAAATGAGAACTTGGTCCATGGAAAATATATATATATATATTTTTTTTATTGATTCATCTGTGAAATTTGAGTCTTGAGTTTTTGAAATGAGATGAAGATGCAGGTACAGTAATTATTTTTTTTTGTATCCTGTGTATTTAGTATTTGAAGTTACTGTACCTGTTCGCTCGTTACCTAATTGGTTCTGAAAAATTAGGTGACTTAGTGTTACCTGAGGAGGAGGGGTAATTGGTGAGTGTGAATGGATGATGGCACACACACACCCACACACACACACACACACACACACACACACACAGCACACAGCACACAACTCATAAGATACATACAGCATAAAAGATACACATAATATACACACAAACACATATAACACATACCACACTCCACCATACCACACCACCTCATACCACACCACCTCATACCACACCACATACCACACCACCACATACCATACCACACCACACCACCACATACCACAATACACCACCCCACCACATACCACAATACACCACCACATAGCATACCACACCACCTCACACCACACCACACCACACGAGGAAAAAAAGAGAGAGGAACAGAGAAACAGACAGACGGACATAAAAACAGACAAACAGACATACAAACACAGACAGACAGACAGACAGACAGACAGACAGACAGACAGACATAAAAACACAAAAAAACACCCCCCTCCAAAAAAACAAACAAAAGTTTCCAGAAGACGTAAGGAAAACCCCTCCAGAAATAATACTGAAGGCACCATCATGGAAAATTACACCTTGATGATGAACTGAAGGAGGCTGTGTGTGATCCACCCTTCATACGAGAGTTAAAAACCGATTCCTTGGGGTTGAAATCTTGAGAAGTTTACTAAAGTTCCACCAAAACTTTTTCTCTCTGTTGGAGGGTAAAAAAATAAAACTTCAGACATTTCTCAGAGAGTCTAATGCATTTTGAATAACTAGGTAATGCATTTTGAAAGGAAATTTGATGTGTGGTATTTTTTTGTCGTGGGATTTTAGGATTGTGTGTAATGATGATAATTATATATTGTAGAAGGTTGTGGTCGGTGTCTTATAGTAATGGAGGCATAAGGTGATGTTGTCTTGATAGTTTATTATGTATTGTTACCTGGCATTGTAAAGTGCAAGGTGTATCTTTGTATTGGTAAACATACACGAACTGTAATTATACCGCCACCTTCACACCTACACACTACCACCTACACACCACCAGCACCACCTACACCACCACCACCACCACACCACCGCCACCACCTGCACACTACCATCACCACCTACACCACCACTACCACCTGCACACCACCACAACCTAAGCACTACCATCACCACCTACACCACCACCACCACACCACCATCACCACCTACACACCACCATCACCACCTACACACTACCATCACCACCTACACCACCACTACCACCTGCACACCACCACCACCTAAGCACTACCATCACCACCTACACCACCACTACCACCTGCACCCCACCACCACCACACCACCTACACACCACCACTACCACCTGCACCCCACCTACACACATAATTAAATTCTCTCTGATAAACCTTTCCAACAATGTGCATCGTCTTCAAAAGGCATCACGTATCACTGCTGTCGTTGTATTTGTCATAGTTGGGTCGATCAGTGTCAGGCAAAAGCAACACAGGTGATTGATGCACATCCCCTGGGCCACGTCTGGTAGTAGTGATGTTGATTTTCACCTAAACTAACCTCACCTCACCTAACCTTGGTTCACTGGTAACAAGCGGTGAGGTGGGGGATCACACAACACCAGACACACTCACTTAGTTTGGGCACTGGTTATCTGCACAACCTGGTTTCATGGGTCCTCTCTCTCTTATCTGCAGGTCCCTATAATCCCTCGTCAGTTTGCTGCAGTAATCCTTCACTTTCTCTTTAATGTCATTGCTGGTTTTCTTACACCGTTCATTAACATTGTAAATGAACTTGGTATTTAATATTCCCTCTACTAACTTTAGTCCAAACAGTGCTCGGTTAGAGTTGCTGTTGTTATAATGTTATTACTGTGTTTCAACAACAAAGGTCTTTAAGCGCGTAACGAGGTTAGTAATTACACTATTCTGACATTTTATAGACACTTCCTTCAGTAAAACCTCGTGACTCTCGCAACAGATGCAGAGGTGCGTTGTCTCCACCACAGGGAATGACACTATCAATACTTTAGTGTGGGTCCAAGTGCTCTCTAATGCTTTCATCAAGTCCCGAGTGGCCGTGTCAAAGCGGACAGGGGTTTGTATCTCTCTGAGGCTGCTTATTAAATCTGTGATGTGTTTTAAGGTTATGTATATTGATTGGTGGTCCGCGGGGTTAGTCATTATTATAGTGTTGAAGGAGACAACCAGAACGTCAATATTTGTCTCCAGAGCTACATGTAATATGGCCCACTGTCTCTATGTAGCTCAAGTCGGCATTGTCCTATAATTCCTGAGTCACTGTGGGTGATACTGGTGGATGATACTGCGACTCTCATGTCTCTGTCTGACATCACCGCCCAGGATAAACTTTAGATTCAAGCTCCGTTTTGGTGCCTTAAAGTCCTTGGTCAATGTCTGTACGAATTGCCTTTTCATAACATGTATCGCCCTCTTGCAGTCATTGGTCCTTCATTATGGTCTCAGTTACTGTGTCTGCTGCAGCAACAATGAGATGATGATCCGCCGTGACGTAATCTCTGGTGGCTTGTGTGACTCGTTGATGTTGGTTACTGTTCTGAGTTAACATATTCAGCAGCTGGTTTAAAGAAGCCGCGTGGCTCAGTATATGAGATGCATACATTACATCAACAAGTTTCTGCTTCAGTATTCATGACGCAAGTATACAGCTAAGCTAAGGTGTTAGGTAAATCTCAGACACTACCTGCGTGATATTATCAGAAGCTGTGTGTAGACGAGGAAGATTGGGATCAATCTTTGGCACGCCATCTGCCTCATCATAAAGCTGTTTTTTTATGAGTCAATAAACTGTTTTGTATAATAATGGATCATCCAATTTTTCAAGGCTGTAGTTGATATACTTCTCCAGGAGAGTAACACTCACCGCCAAGTTTCCTTAAATGTGAGAATTGTCGCCTCAAAATATCCACAATTTTGTGAATTATATTATCCTCTGTGATCTCCTTCACAGTCAAGTATCACCCTTCAGAAATTTAATAAATTCCTGAGCCTTTCTTGGCGCTTCGCCTATAGAAATGTCTTTTGAGCAGACTTGATTAGATATTCCTGGTTGAGGGATGAAAGAAATATCTGGCCGTTCATTGGTTAGCTGTTTCTTTAGGTTTTAGATTGATATTCCTCGCCATGTTCAGCTACACTTTCCCTAAGATTCTCTAGGAAACAATTAAGTGTTGTCAATAAGAAAATGTTATCGTTACTGATGGATGACTGGGCCAGCAGTTGCCACATGTTCTCTTTGATATAACTGTTCGTTTCTTCTGCGCTTTGAGCTTCGGTTCATCGATGTACTTCGCGTAGCAGTTGTTTGCCCCGTAGTATCGAGCTTCTACAGCAACAGCATCACTACTGAGTCTAGTGAACACCTCAAGGTCGCCTGTCTGATGTACAACCTATGATTGACTGAACCAATGACCAGCTATGTGGTTTCTTTGGGTTCCACACACACACACACACACACACACACACACACACACACACACACACACACAATAATAGCCTGTGACCTGGTGAAATATAACGGATCCATCTCTACTTGTACTAAGCATTTCATATTTATTTTCTCTTTTCAGTAATAATTGTAACTATCAAGAACTAGTGTAAGTTGACCTGCAATTTCTCTGAGTCTGGAATGTGTCGTTGTCGTATAGAATTGAATTGTATTGAAACAGTTTATTTAACCAGAAAAACATAGATACAGAGTGGATAATAATAACAATATTAACATGGCTGAGCCAGTTGAGAACCTGAGCTCTCCTGTAGGCACCTGATATATACTATACATAAATCTCAAGGAAGTATTATATAACATTTAGTAACATCTGGAATAGTACAATAGCATGGTGGTAATAAGAACATCACAGAATGTTACCACGGTTATCACTTCAATATTTATTTATTTTATTTATTTATTATAAGTATTATACATAAATTACAGTGGAATTGAAAAACATAAATATAATGGGGAAGCAGAACAACTTGGGTTGTACAGTATTAAGGTTGAACAAGAGGACAAAGCTGTCAGGATTATGTCTAGTTGGAAATATATTTATTGCAATGGTAATTTCTTGTCTATTTACATGATAATTTCCGATAAAACGGTTTTGATGGTACAATAAAAGCAGGTACTGTAAATATAGTAGGTGTTACAAGATATATTAATACTTAGACAATAGATATTTTTTAAGAAATGGTTTAAAGGAAGGGAGCGTAGTCTTTGCTCGGATGGGTCGGGGTCAGTCTTTTTATTAGAAATTGCCACCCTATTACACACCGTAGTTTACAACAGGTAGAAAACAGTGTTTGTGATTTATTAAAGTCTAGAGAAACTGCTGGTGACATTTGTTGGTGTCAGAGTCCTCCACTCGACGCTGGAAACATCAAATTGTGCCGCCATTACGCTGTGTCTGTATTTATCTAAAAGAGAGAGGAATTAAATTTGGTTTATACAATTTACTCACGCCAGTAACAGACAAAGACTAACTCGCCTGACAAACCTGGGACCTGACCTGAGATTGGACTTAGTTTAGCCAAAAAATTGTGTAATATAAAATATTTTGCGTTTAAATCGGTTGTTTTGGTCTATTATTTTAAAATTGGGTTTTATTATTTGTTCAAATGATCTGAAAACATCTTAGCTAGAATACGTGACCCCGAAAACATAATGTTTGGCACCATAAACATCTTCCTAGTTAGCATAATTCCTCAGATATTGAATTTCGATGGAAATTAGCCCGTTTGGGAAGATGGCGTCATTTGCTAATCACACCCACACACACACACACGCACACACACACACACACACACACACACACACACACTTCAGACAATGTCACGGCGGTGTTTGCTGACCTCCAGACCCCGAAGAAAAGTTTTAGCCATGCAGACAAATTTTACCCTGCCGACCCTCACCCTAGCTGACCTTCGCTGCCACCTACACACACCACCACCTACACATTACTACCATCACCTACACACCACCTACACACCACCACCACCTACACACCACCACCACCTACACACCACCACCTACACATCTTCCTTCCTCCCTTCCTTCCTTCCTTCCTTAGCTCCACGCATTTCTTCCCGATCTGACCTCAAACATACAAGAGCTAACCCCTGACCTGACCAAACCAAGTTACGATTGTAAACTTCATCTTGATTTGATCAGTAAACACAAAGTTAACCAGAAACAAGTTATAAAAGACCTCACTTATAACCACGTCACTCTAGGTTAGGTTAGGTTAGGTTTTTTGTAGTGATGGTTCTTTCCAGTAAATCCGGCCTGGAATTTTAGGATTTTCTTACACAGGTCAAAATTTAAGGATTTTATTTGTTGTAAGGTTTTATGTCTATAGATTAGTCAGCCAGCTTACCAGTTCGCCAGCCAGTTAGAGAGCCAGCCAACCAGTCAGCCAGTTTCCTCCCTCTCTCATCTTCCTAATGTTGTCTCAGTTTATATGTCATTAAGTTCATTGAGTGTGAGCAAATCTCTCTCTCTCTCTCTCTCTCTCTCTCTCTCTCTCTCTCTCTCTCTCTCTCTCTCTCTCTCTCTCTCTCTCTCTCTCTCTCTCTCTCTCTCTCTCTCTCTCTCTCTCTCTCTCTCTCTCTCTCTCTCTCTCTCTCTCTCTGCATCTGCTTTGTTTCTGTCTGTTTGTCTCTCAAGTGTTTTGTTTACCTCGTGTGGGTCATCAGCGGCCTCTGTGGTGCCAAATATCTCCTTACTTAACACGATTGACGTTAGCCTTCAGACCCTCTGTGTGTGTGTGTGTGTGTGTGTGTGTGACAAAACAAACCCACTCACATAACCAAACACTCTTTAAGTCTTCATCCAAACACAAAAAAACACAAAATTTCTATAAGGTAAATAAAACACCATAGCCTTAAGTATAACACACACACACACACACACACACACAGTGGCAGAGTGTATGTCTTATATTCTCAACACTTTATTTACACTTAGAATATTATTAAAGTAAAAATGAGAAAGATATATTAGTGGTGGTGGTGGTGGTTAGTGTTAATAGTCTACTAGTGATGATAGTCTGGGAGATAGTCTACTAGCGGAGATAGTCTGGGAGATAGTCTACTAGTGGAGATAATCTGGGAGATAGTCTACTAGTGGAGATAGTCTGGGAGATAGTCTACGAGTGGAGATAGTCTGGGAGATAGTCTACTAGTGGAGATAGTCTGGGAGATAGTCTACTAGCGGAGATAGTCTGGGAGATAGTCTACTAGTGGAGATAGTCTGGGAGATAGTCTACTAGTGGAGATAGTCTGGGAGATAGTCTACTAGCGGAGATAGTCTGGGAGATAGTCTACTAGTGGAGATAGTCTGGGAGATAATCTACTAGTGGAGATAGTCTGGGAGATAGTCTACTAGTGGAGATAGTCTACTAGTGGAGATAGTCTATTAGTGGAGATAGTCTATTAGTGGAGATAGTCTATTAGTGGAGATAGTCTACTAGTGGAGATAGTCCATTAGTGGAGATAGTCTACTAGTGGAGATAGTCTATTACACTGTCAGTTATCAAGCTGTGAAAAGGAAATTATTAACGTATTGATAATTAAAGGTGTGAAAATGAATGAATATCCAGCCAGCCTCTCCAGTTGGTTAATTGGCCAATTAATCATCCGGACAAAGGTATGCTAACGATCACTTAATTAACCTGTACCACGTCAGTCAACCAGTCAACCAGTTAAATAAACAATTACCATGGATCAATTAACATGTCAAGCCCAATCATTAGTGAGTTAGATATATCTTCCAGTCAGTCAGTTATAGTCACTCTTTTGTTGACCTTTTTTTTATAATTAACTGGTCGTCATTGTTGTTAGTACAGTCAGGTCGTATTAACGTAGTAGTGAGATAGGTCGTGAGTAGTGTTTCAGGGAAGGTCGTGTATTTTGAAGGGTCGTAGTTAGCGTTGGGGTGTAAGTTATATGGAATATTCAGGCGGATTGAGACAGGGAAAGAGACAGAGAAAGGCACAGAGATAGACAGAGAGAGGCAAAGACCAACCGAGACAGAGAAAGACAGATAGGCAGACAGAGGTAAACAGACAGACAGACAGAGAAACAGAGAGACAGAGGCAAACAGACAAACATTTAGACAGATATAGAGCTGCCTCACCTATGCTACAGAAACATAATAATGACCCCAGATAAGGGGAGACTCCTCAAAACTATTCTAAGGTGGACGTGAGTGACAAGGAGACCTAAACAAGACCTAAACAAGACCAAAACAAGACCAAAACAAGACCAGACGACTTAGGCGATGACCACAGACGAGATGGAACGACTTGAGGTGATGGGAGGTGGCCTGGGCAAGGTGGTGAGAGGTGGCCCGAGGGAGGTGGTGAGAGGTGGCCCGAGGGTGGTGGTGAGAGGTGGCCCGAGGGAGGTGGTGAGAGGTGGCCAAGGGGTGGTGGTAGGAGGTGGCCCGAGGGAGGTGGTGAGAGGTGGCCAAGGGGTGGTGGTAGGAGGTGGCCAAGGGGTGGTGGTGGTAGGAGGTGGCTTGAGGGAGGTGGCTGAAATTGGCCCGGTGAGAGGTGGCTGAAGGAGGCCAGTGGGAGGTAATGGAAGTACAGGCCCTATGAGACAACTTGAAGGTAGAGGCATTTGTCAGGTCTGGTAAGGGTGTCTACAGATCTGACGTCCCGGGTGAGTGAGTGAGTGAGTGAGTGCGATTGAGTGATTGAGTGTGAGGTGTCATGATAATGGAAAGTAATCACTCTAAATAATAATAATAATAATAATAATAATAATAATAATAATAATAATAATAATAATAATAATAATAATAATAATAATAAGGTTTCGGAGTATTTTTCAAGAATTTTTTGGGGCGTAGATCTTTATAATATGATGGCTCTATGCTCGTATGTGAGTATCAAAGGCGGAAAAAACCCTCAAGATATGAAGTGCTCTCGTGTTCTTTTGAGGAGTAATTTAAAATTCTTCAAAGTACCTGACACAAACTTTAGTCGACATGCAGAAGAAATCCCCCCTTTTTTTTTAACTATTTTTACTTTTTATTCACAAGTAAATTCATCTTTAAGAAAACTGTAACCTCGGAATATTACAGTGAGAAGTTACTGTACCATGTAATTTAGTCGTGGTATACCTGTGATTTGTCTTCATTATTACAGGTGACTGCAGTAGGCCCGTGTACCTTACTATAATGTGGTTTATAAGTACTCCTGTAATTAAAACAACTGAAGTGTTTAAGCATGTACTCTTGAGTCCAACCCAGTCCATGCATTAACTCAGGTCTTTAAGCACGTACTCTTTAAGTATTTTCAAGAACCAGTGACCTTGGTGTTGGTATCACGTCCCAAGAGAAGACGA
>NW_024719926.1:0-20466 GCF_018991925.1 Homarus americanus | reverse complement strand
TACTGGAAATGTGATGATGGGCGATGTAGTTGCATCTCCCAACGCTCTAAATAACAGAAAAACAACTGCCCCCAGAGACCATACAGGGCTGACGCTCTTAGGGAACCACCCACGTGCGACAGGGAACCTCCTAGGAGTGGCCGAGGCCACTTGGGACCCACCCAGGGGCAGTAGAGGCCCCAGGGACCCACCCAGAGGCAGCCAGGAACGTAGATCCTATCCAGATAAGGTGGTGCCCCCTGGGACCCTCCAGGTGCGTCAGTGACCCTTCCAAAGGCGGCTGGGATGGGTCCCTGGGACCTCTGCTACCCCTGGGTGGGTCCCAAGGGCCCCAGCCACTCCTAGGATGTTCCCTGCCGCACCTTGGAGGTTCCCTGAGAGCGCCTGCCCTGTATGGTCTCTGGGGGCAGTTGTTTTTGTGTTATTTATAATGCTGGGAGATGCAACTACATCGCCATTATCACATTTCCAGTATTATAGCATCCTTAACAACGGAATGGAGAATAATATCCAACAGGAAAACATAAGTTGGGGTGTTGTGCTGACTGACTGCTCTCTTTTCCTATTGGCTGTAATTTGGTGGGTAGATATTTTAGTCCACCAATCACATTTAAGGAACTGATGGACATATAAAATATATACCAAGGCACGACCAGGTATGCTATAGGGCCCCTGGACGTGCGGCCCCTGGAATGTCCCAAGGGCCCTCATCACCCCTAGGTGGTCCCAGGGCCCCCTCCCGTCCCTAGGCGTGTCTTAGCGGGTCCCGCCGACCCTGGGAGGGTCCCTAGGGGCGCTGTCACACCTGGAAAGGAACTGCGGGCCTCCACCGCCCCAGGGAGGATCCTTAGTACCCTCGCCGCTTCTGGGAAGGTAGCAGGGGCCCTGCCGCCCCTATGAGGGTTCCTGGGGTCCCCGCAATCCATGTGATGATTTCAGGGGGCGCTGCCGTCCCTGGGAGGGTCCAATGAGTCCCAACCGCCTTTGGAAGGGTCGCCGACGCACCTGGGAAGGTCGCAGGGGGGCACCACCTTACCTGGGTGAGAAGCAGTTCACCAGCTGCCTCTGGGATGGGTCCCTGGGACCTCTGCTACCCCTGGGTGAGTCCCAAGTGGCCCCAGCCACTCCTAGGATGTTCCCTGCCGCACCTTGGAGGTTCCCTGAGAGCGCCTGCCCTGTATGGTCTCTGGGGGCAGTTGTTTTTGTGTTATTTATAATGCTGGGTGATGCAACTACATCGCCATTATCACATTTCCAGTATTATAGCATCCTTAACAACGGAATGGAGAATAATATCCAACAGGAAAACATAAGTTGGGGTGTTGTGCTGACTGACTGCTATCTTTTCCTATTGGCTGTAATTTGGTGGGTAGATATTTTAGTCCACCAATCACATTTAAGGAACTGATGGACGTATAAAATATATACCTAGGCACAACCAGGTATGCTATAGGGCCCCTGGACGTGCAGCCCCTGTAGTGTCCCAAGGGGCCCCACTGCTCCTGGAGGGTCCCAGGGCCCCCTTTCGTCCCTGGGAGTGTCTCAGTGGGTCCCGCCTACCCTAGGAGGGTCCCTAGGGGCGCTGTCACACCTGGAAAGGTACTGCGGGCCTCCACCACCCCTGCGAGGGTCCTTAGTACAATCGTCGCTTCTCGGAGGGTTGCAGAGGCCCTGCCGCCCCTATGAGGGTTCCTGGGGCCCCCGCAATCCATGCAATGATTCTAGGGGGGGCCGACGTCCATGGGAGGGTCCAATGAGTTCCAGCCGCCTTTGGAAGGGTCACCGACGCACCTGGAGGGCCCCAGGGGCACCACCTTATCTGGATAGGATCCACGTTCCTGGCTGCCTCTGGGTGGGTCCCTGGGGCCTCTACTGCCCCTGGGTCGGTCCCAAGTGGCCCCGGCCACTCCTAGGAGGTTCCCTGTCGCACGTGGGTGGTTCCCTAAGAGCGTCAGCCCTGTATGGTCTCTGGGGGCAGTTGTTTATCTGTTATTTAGAGCGTTGGGAGATGCAACTACATCGCCCATCATCACATTTCCAGTATTATCGCATACTTAAAAACGGAATGGAGAATAATATTCAACAGGAAAACATAAGTTGGGGTGTTGTGCTGACTGACTGCTCTCTTCTCCTATTGGCTGTAATTTGGTGGGTAGATATTTTAGTCCACCAATCACATTTAAGGAACTGATGGACATATAAAATATGTACAAAGGCACGACCAGGTATGCTATAGGGCCCCTTGAAGTGCGGCCCCTGGAATGTCCCAAGGGCCCTCACCACCCCTAGGTGGTCCGAGGGCCCCCTTCCGTCCCTAAGCGTGTCTTAGCGGGTCCCGTCGACCCTGGGAGGGTCCCTAGGGGCGCTGTCACACCTGGAAAGGAACTGCGGGCCTCCACCGCCCCTGGAAGGATCCTTAGTACCCTCGCCACATCTGGGAGGGTTGCAGGGGCCCTACCGCCTCTATGAGGGTTCCTGGGGTCCTCGCAATCCATGCGATGATTTCAGGGGGCGCTGCCGTCCCTGGGAGGGTCCAATGAGTCCCAGCCGCCTTTGGAAGGGTCCCCAACGCACCTGGGAGGGTCGCAGGGGGGCACCACCTTACCTGGGTGAGAACCAGGTCACCAGCTGCCTCTGGGATGGGTCCCTGGGACCTCTGCTACCCCTGGGTGGGTCCCAAGGGCCCCAGCCACTCCTAGGATGTTTCCTGCCGCACCTTGGAGGTTCCCTGAGAGCGCCTGCCCTGTATGGTCACTGGGGGCAGTTGTTTTTGTGTTATTTATAATGCTGGGAGATGCAACTACATCGCCATTATCACATTTCCAGTATTATCGCTTCCTTAACAACGGAATGGAGAATAGTATCCAACAGGAAAACATAAGTTGGGGTGTTGTGCTGACTGACTGCTCTCTTCTCCTATTGGCTGTAATTTGGTGGGTAGATATTTTAGTCCACCAATCACATTTAAGGAACTGATGGACGTATAAAATATATACCTAGGCACAACCAGGTATGCTATAGGGCCCCTGGACGTGCAGCCCCAGTAGTGTCCCAAGGGGCCCCACTGCTCCTGGAGGGTTCCAGGACCCCCTTTCGTCCCTGGGAGTGTCTCAGTGGGTCCCGCCTACCCTAGGAGGGTCCCTAGCGGCGCTGTCACACCTGGAAAGGTACTGCGGGCCTCCACCGCCCCTGGGAGGATCCTTAGTACAATCGTCGCTTGTCGGAGGGTTGCAGAGGCCCTGCCGCCCCTATGAGGGTTCCTGGGGCCCCTGCAATCCATGCAATGATAATAGGGGGGGGGGGGCCGCCGTCCATGGGAGGGTCCAATGAGTCCCAGCCGCCTTTGGAAGGGTCA
Organism: Homarus americanus; assembly: GCF_018991925.1. Classification (NCBI taxonomy): domain Eukaryota; kingdom Metazoa; phylum Arthropoda; class Malacostraca; order Decapoda; family Nephropidae; genus Homarus; species Homarus americanus. Next base: position 17,111 of record NW_024719926.1, on the reverse strand, counting down.
CCGACGCACCTGGAGGGTCCCAGGGGCCACCACCTTATCTGGATAGGATCCACGTTCCTGGCTGCCTCTGGGTGGGTCCCTGGGGCCTCTACTGCCCCTGGGTGGGTCCCAAGTGGCCCCGGCCACTCCTAGGAGGTTCCCTGTCGCACGTGGGTGGTTCCCTAAGAGCATCAGCCCTGTATGGTCTCTGCGGGCAGTTGTTTTTCTGTTATTTAGAGCGTTGGGAGATGCAACTACATCGCCCATCATCATATTTCCAGTATTATCGCATACTTAAAAACGGAATGGAGAATAATATCCAACAGGAAAACATGAGTTGGGGTGTTGTGCTGACTGACTGCTCTCTTCTCCTATTGGCTGTAATTTGGTGGGTAGATATTTTTGTCCACCAATCACATTTAGGGAACTGATTGACATATACAATATGTACCAAGGCACGACCAGGTATGCTATAGGGCCCCTTGAAGTGCGGCCCCTGGAATGTCCCAAGGGCCCTCACCACCCCTAGGTGGTCCCAGGGCCCCCTCCCGTCCCTAGCCGTGTCTTAGCGGGTCCTGCCGACCCTGGGAGGTTCCCTAGGGGCGCTGTCACACCTGGAAAGGAACTGCGGGCCTCCACCGCCACTGGGAGGATCCTTAGTACAATCGTCGCTTCTCGGAGGGTTGCAGAGGCCCTGCCGCCCCTATGAGGGTTCCTGGGGCCCCCGCAATCCATGCAATGATTCTAGGGGGGGCCGACGTCCATGGGAGGGTCCAATGAGTCCCAGCCGCCTTTGGAAGGGTCACCGACGCACCTGGAGGGTCCCAGGGGCCACCACCTTATCTGGATAGGATCCACGTTCCTAGCTGCCTCTGTGTGGGTCCCTGGGGCCTCTACTGCCCCTGGGTCGGTCCCAAGTGGCCCCGGCCACTCCTAGGAGGTTCCCTGTTGCACGTGGGTGGTTCCCTAAGAGCGTCAGCCCTGTAAGGGCCCTAAAGGTGTTTGGTTTTTCTCTTGATATTTTTATAACGCTGGGAGATGCAACTACATCGCCCATCATCACATTTCCAGTATTATCGCATACTTAAAAACGGAATGGAGAATAATATCCAACAGGAAAACATAAGTTGGGGTGTTGTGCTGACTGACTGCTCTCTTCTCCTATTGGCTGTAATTTGGTGGGTAGATATTTTAGTCCACCAATCACATTTAAGGAACTGATGGACGTATAAAATATATACCTAGGCACAACCAGGTATGCTATAGGGCCCCTGGACGTGCAGCCCCTGTAGTGTCCCAAGGGGCCCCACTGCTCCTGGAGGGTCCCAGGGCCCCCTCTCGTCCCTGGGAGTGTCTCAGTGGGTCCCGCCTACCCTAGAAGGGTCCCTAGGGGCGCTGTCACACCTGGAAAGGTACTGCGGGCCTCCACCGCCCCTGGGAGGGTCCTTAGTACAATCGTCGCTTCTCGGAGGTGTTGCAGGGGCCCTGCCGCCCCTATGAGGTTTCCTGGGGCCCCCGCAATCCATGCGATGATTCCAGTGGGGGCCGCCGTCCATGGGAGGGTCCAATGAGTCCCAGCCACCTTTGGAAGGGTCACCGACGCACCTGGAGGGTCCAAGGGGGCACCACCTTATCTGGATAAGACCAAGGTCCCTGGCTGCCTCTGGGTGGGTCCCTCGGGCCTCTACTGCTCCTGGGTCGGTCCCAAGTGGCCCCGGCCACTCCTAGGAGGTTCCCTGTTGCACGTGGGTGGTTCCCTAAGAGCGTCAGCCCTGTATGGTCTCTGGGGGCAGTTGTTTTTCTGTTATTTAGAGCGCTGGGAGATGCAACTACATCGCCCATCATCATATTTCCAGTATTATCGCATACTTAAAAACGGAATGGAGAATAATATCCAACAGGAAAACATAAGTTGGGGTGTTGTGCTGACTGACTGCTCTCTTCTCCTATTGGCTGTAATTTGGTGGGTAGATATTTTAGTCCACCAATCACATTTAAGGAACTGATTGACATATAAAATATGTACCAAGGCACGACCAGGTATGCTATAGGGCCCCTTGAAGTGCGGCCCCTGGAATGTCCCAAGGGCCCTCACCACCCCTAGGTGGTCCCAGGGCCCCCTCCCGTCCCTAGCCGTGTCTCAGCGGGTCCCGCCGACCCTGGGAGGTTCCCTAGGGGCGCGGTCACACCTGGAAAGGTACTGTGGGCCTCCACCGCCCCTGGGAGTATCCTTAGTACCCTCGCCGCTTCTGGGAGGGTTGCAGGGGCCCTGCCGCCCCTATGAGGGTTCCTGGGGCCCCCGCAATCCATGTGATGATTTCAGGGGGCGCTGCCGTCCCTGGGAGGGTCCAATGAGTCCAAGCCCCCCTTGGAAGGGTCCCCGATGCACCTGGGAGGGTCGCAGGGGGCACCACCTTACCTGGGTGAGAACCAGGTCACCAGCTGCCTCTGGGATGGGTCCATGGGGCCTCTGCTGCCCCTAGGTGGGTCCCAATGGCCCCAGCCACTACTTGGATGTTCCCTGCCGCACCTTGGAGGTTCCCTGAGAGCGCCAGCCCTGTATGGTCTCTGGGGGCAGTTGTTTTTCTGTTATTTAGAGCGTTGGGAGATGCAACTACATCGCCCATCATCACATTTCCAGTATTATCGCATACTTAAAAACGGAATGGAGAATAATATCCAACAGGAAAACATAAGTTGGGGTGTTGTGCTGACTGACTGCTCTCTTCTCCTATTGGCTGTAATTTGGTGGGTAGATATTTTAGTCCACCAATCACATTTAAGGAACTGATGGACGTATAAAATATATACCTAGGCACAACCAGGTATGCTATAGGGCCCTTGGACGTGCAGCCCCTGTAGTGTCCCAAGGGGCCCCACTGCTCCTGGAGGGTCCCAGGGCCCCCTCTCGTCCCTGGGAGTGTCTCAGTGGGTCCCGCCTACCCTAGGAGGGTCCCTAGGGGCGCTGTCACACCTGGAAAGGTACTGCGGGCCTCCACCGCCCCTGGGAGGGTCCTTAGTACAATCGTCGCTTCTCGGAGGTGTTGCAGGGGCCCTGCCGCCCCTATGAGGTTTCCTGGGGCCCCCGCAATCCATGCGATGATTCCAGAGGGGGCCGCCGTCCATGGGAGGGTCCAATGAGTCCCAGCCACCTTTGGAAGGGTCACCGACGCACCTGGAGGGTCCCAGGGGGCACCACCTTATCTGGATAAGACCAAGGTCCCTGGCTGCCTCTGGGTGGGTCCCTCGGGCCTCTGCTGCCCCTAGGCGGGTCCCAAGTGGCTCCGGCCACTTCTAGGAGGTTCCCTGTCGCACGTGGGTGGTTCCCTAAGAGCGTCAGCCCTGTATGGTCTCTGGGGGCAGTTGTTTTTCTGTTATTTAGAGCGTTGGGAGATGCAACTACATCGCCCATCATCACATTTCCAGTATTATCGCATACTTAAAAACGGAATGGAGAATAATATCCAACAGGAAAACATAAGTTGGGGTGTTGTGCTGACTGACTGCTCTCTTCTCCTATTGGCTGAAATTTGGTGGGTAGATATTTTAGTCCACCAATCACATTTAAGGAACTGATGGACATATAAAATATGTACCAAGGCACGACCATGTATGCTATAGGGCTCCTTGAAGTGCGGCCCCAGATATGTCCCAAGGGCCCTCATCACCCCTAGGTGGTCCCAGGGCCCCCTCCCGTCCCTAGGCGTGTCTTAGCGGGTCCCGCCGACCCTGGGAGGGTCCCTAGGGGCGCTGTCACACCTGGAAAGGAACTGCGGGCCTCCACCGCCACTGGGAGGATCCTTAGTACCCTCGCCGCTTCTGGGAGGGTAGCAGAGGCCCTGCCGCCCCTATGAGGGTTCCTAGGGTCCCCGCAATCCATGTGATGATTTCAGGGGGCGCTGCCGTCCCTAGGAGGGTCCAATGAGTCCAAGCCGCCCCTGGAAGGGTCCCCGATGCACCTGGGAGGGTCGCAGGGGGCACCACCTTACCTGGGTGAGAACCAGGTCACCAGCTGCCTCTGGGATGGGTCCATGGGGCCTCTGCTGCCCTTGGGTGGGTCCCAATGGCCCCAGCCACTACTTGGATGTTCCCTGCCGCACCTTGGAGGTTCCCCGAGAGCGCCAGCCCTGTATGGTCTCTGGGGGAACTTGTTTTTGTGTTATTTATAACGCTGGGAGATGCAACTACATCGCCCATCATCACATTTCCAGTATTATCGCATACTTAAAAACGGAATGGAGAATAATATCCAACAGGAAAACATAAGTTGGGGTGTTGTGCTGACTGACTGCTCTCTTCTCCTATTGGCTGAAATTTGGTGGGTAGATATTTTAGTCCACCAATCACATTTAAGGAACTGATGGACATATAAAATATGTACCAAGGCACGACCAGGTATACTATAGGGCCCCTTGAAGTGCGGCCCCTGATATGTCCCAAGGGCCCTCATCACCCCTAGGTGGTCCCAGGGCCCCCTCCCGTCCCTAGGCGTGTCTTAGCGGGTCCCGCCGACCCTGGGAGGGTCCCTAGGGGCGCTGTCACACCTGGAAAGGAACTGCGGGCCTCCACCGCCACTGGGAGGATCCTTAGTACCCTCGCCGCTTCTGGGAGGGTAGCAGGGGCCCTGCCGCCCCTATGAGGGTTCCTAGGGTCCCCGCAATCCATGTGATGATTTCAGGGGGCGCTGCCGTCCCTAGGAGGGTCCAATGAGTCCAAGCCGCCATTGGAAGGGTCCCCGATGCACCTGGGAGGGTCGCAGGGGGCACCACCTTACCTGGGTGAGAACCAGGTCACCAGCTGCCTCTGGGATGGGTCCATGGGGCCTCTGCTGCCCTTGGGTGGGTCCCAATGGCCCCAGCCACTACTTGGATGTTCCCTGCCGCACCTTGGAGGTTCCCCGAGAGCGCCAGCCCTGTATGGTCTCTGGGGGAACTTGTTTTTGTGTTATTTATAACGCTGGGAGATGCAACTACATCGCCCATCATCGCATTTCCAGTATTATCGCATACTTAAAAACGGAATGGAGAATAATATCCAACAGGAAAACATAAGTTGGGGTGTTGTGCTGACTGACTGCTCTCTTCTCCTATTGGCTGTAATTTGGTGGGTAGATATTTTAGTCCACCAATCACATTTAAGGAACTGATGGACGTATAAAATATATACCTAGGCACAACAAGGTATGCTATAGGGCCCCTAGACGTGCAGCCCCTGTAGTGTCCCAAGGAGCCCCACTGCTCCTGGAGGGTCCCAGGGCCCCCTCTCGTCCCTGGGAGTGTCTCAGTGGGTCCCGCCTACCCTAGGAGGGTCCCTAGGGGCGCTGTCACACCTGGAAAGGTACTGCGGGCCTCCACCGCCCCTGGGAGGGTCCTTAGTACAATCGTCGCTTCTCGGAGATGTTGCAAGGGCCCTGCCGCCCCTATGAGGTTTCCTGGGGCCCCCGCAATCCATGCGATGATTCAAGGGGAGGCCGCCGTCCATGGGAGGGTCCAATGAGTCCCAGCCGCCTTTGGAAGGGTCACCGACGCACCTGGAGGGTCCCAGGGGGCATCACCTTATCTGGATAGGACCAACGTCCCTGGCTGCCTCTGGGTGGGTCCATGGGGCCTCTGCTGCCCCTGGGTGGGTCCCAAGTGGCCCTGGCCACTCCTAAGAGGTTCCCTGTCGCACGTGGGTGGTTCCCTAAGAGCGTCAGCCCTATATGGTCTCTGGGGGCAGTTGTTTTTCTGTTATTTAGAGCGCTGGGAGATGCAACTACATCGCCCATCATCACATTTCCCGTATTATTGCATACTTAAAAACGGAATGGAGAATAATATCCAACAGGAAAACATAAGTTGGGGTGTTGTGCTGACTGACTGCTCTCTTCTCCTATTGGCTGTAATTTGGTGGGTAGATATTTTAGTCCACCAATCACATTTAAGGAACTGATGGACGTATAAAATATGTACCAAGGCACAACCAGGTATGCTATAGGGCCCCTGGAATGTCCCAAGGGCCCCCACCACCCCTAGGTTGTCCCATGGCCCCCTCCCGTCCCTGGGAGTGTCTTAGCGGGTCCCGCCTACCCTGGGCGGGTCCCTAGGGGCGCGGTCACACCTGGAAAGGTACTGTGGGCCTCCACCGCCCCTGGGAGTATCCTTAGTACCCTCGCCGCTTCTGGGAGGGTTGCAGGGGCTCTGCCGCCCCTATGAGGGTTCCTGGGGCCCCCGCAATCCATGTGATGATTTCAGGGGGCGCTGCCGTCCCTGGGAGGGTCCAATGAGTCCAAGCCGCCCTTGGAAGGGTCCCCGATGCACCTGGGAGGGTCGCAGGGGGCACCACCTTATCTTGGGGTAGAGAACTTGCACACAGCCGCTCAGATTATCTATGGCCTCTAGCGTCTCTCTAGGTAAACCTAATGGTTTCAGCCACTACTTGATGTTCCTCGTCATATTCTTGGAGGTTCCTCTGAGATGCCTAGTCTTGTATGTGGCCTCAGAACTTTGTTTTAAAGATGACAGCTTGGGAGATGCAAATACATGGCCATCATCACATTTCTGTATTATCAGCATACTTTAAAACGGAATAGGAGAATAATATCCACAGGAAACATGGTTAAAAGAAGGACTGGACTGCCTTTCCTCCTATTGGTTGTAATTTGTAGATATTTTAGTCCACCAATCACATTTAAGGAACTGATGGACGTATAAAATATATACCAAGGCACAACAAGGTATGCTATAGGGCCCCTGGACGTGCAGCCCCTGTAGTGTCCCAAGGAGCCCCACTGCTCCTGGAGGGTCTCAGGGCCCCCTCTCGTCCCTGGGAGTGTCTCAGTGGGTCCCGCCTACCCTAGGAGGGTCCCTAGGGGCGCTGTCACACCTGGAAAGGTACTGCGGGCCTCCACCGCCCCTGGGAGGGTCCTTAGTACAATCGTCGCTTCTCGGAGATGTTGCAGGGGCCCTGCCGCCCCTATGAGGTTTCCTGGGGCCCCCGCAATCCATGCGATGATTCCAGTGGGGGCCGCCGTCCATGGGAGGGTCCAATGAGTCCCAGCCACCTTTGGAAGGGTTACCGATGCACCTGGAGGGTCCCAGGGGGCACCACCTTATCTGGATAAGACCAAGGTCCCTGGCTGCCTCTGGGTGGGTCCATGGGGCCTCTGCTGCCCCTAGGCGGGTCCCAAGTGGCTCCGGCCACTCCTAGGAGGTTGCCTGTCGCACGTGGGTGGTCCCCTAAGAGCGTCAGCCCTGTATGGTCTCTGGGGGCAGTTGTTTTTCTGTTATTTAGAGCGTTGGGAGATGCAACTACATCGCCCATCATCACATTTCCAGTATTATCGCATACTTAAAAACGGAATGGAGAATAATATCCAACAGGAAAACATAAGTTGGGGTGTTGTGCTGACTGACTGCTCTCTTCTCCTATTGGCTGTAATTTGGTGGGTAGATATTTTAGTCCACCAATCACATTTAAGGAACTGATGGACGTATAAAATATGTACCAAGGCACAACCAGGTATGCTATAGGGCCCCTGGAATGTCCCAAGGGCCCCCACCACCCCTAGGTGGTCCCAGGGCCCCCTCCCGTTCCTGGGAGTGTCTTAGCGGGTCCCGCCGACCCTGGGAGGGTCCCTAGGGGCGCGGTCACACCTGGAAAGGTACTGTGGGCCTCCACCGCCCCTGGGAGTATCCTTAGTACCCTCGCCGCTTCTGGGAGGGTTGCAGGGGCCCTGCCGCCCCTATGAAGGTTCCTGGGGCCCCCGCAATCCATGTGATGATTTCAGGGGGCGCTGCCGTCCCTGGGAGGATCCAATGAGTCCAAGCAGCCCTTGGAAGGGTCCCCGATGCACCTGGGAGGGTCGCAGGGGGCACCACCTTACCTGGGTGAGAACCAGGTCACCAGCTGCCTCTGGGATGGGTCCATGGGGCCTCTGCTGCCCCTGGGTGGGTCCCAATGGCCCCAGCCACTACTTGGATGTTCCCTGCCGCACCTTGGAGGCTCCCTGAGAGCGCCAGCCCTGTATGGTCTCTGGGGGAACTTGTTTTTGTGTTATTTATAATGCTGGGAGATGCAAATACATCGCCCATCATCACATTTCCAGTATTATCGCATACTTATAAACGGAATGGAGAATAATATCCAACAGGAAAACATAAGTTGGGGTGTTGTGCTGACTGACTGCCCTCTTCTCCTATTGGCTGTAATTTGGTGGGTAGATATTTTAGTCCACCAATCACATTTAAGGAACTGATGGACGTATAAAATATATACCTAGGCACAACCAGGTATGCTATAGGGCCCCTGGACGTGCAGCCCCTGTAGTGTCCCAAGGGGCCCCACTGCTCCTGGAGGGTCCCACGGCCCCCTCTCGTCCCTGGGAGTGTCTCAGTGGGTCCCGCCTACCCTAGAAGGGTCCCTAGGGGCGTTGTCACACCTGGAAAGGTACTGCGGGCCTCCACCGCCCCTGGGAGGGTCCGTAGTACAATCGTCGCTTCTCGGAGGTGTTGCAGGGGCCCTGCCGCCCCTATGAGGTTTCCTGGGGCCCCCGCAATCCATGCGATGATTCCAGTGGGGGCCGCCGTCCATGGGAGGGTCCAATGAGTCCCAGCCACCTTTGGAAGGGTCACCGACGCACCTGGAGGGTCCCAGGGGGCACCACCTTATCTGGATAAGACCAAGGTCCCTGGCTGCCTCTGGGTGGGTCCCTCGGGCCTCTGCTGCCCCTAGGCGGGTCCCAAGTGGCTCCGGCCACTCCTAGGAGGTTCCCTGTCGCACGTGGGTGGTTCCCTAAGAGCGTCAGCCCTGTATGGTCTCTGGGGGCAGTTGTTTTTCTGTTATTTAGAGCGTTGGGAGATGCAACTACATCGCCCATCATCACATTTCCAGTATTATCGCATACTTAAAAACGGAATGGAGAATAATATCCAACAGGAAAACATAAGTTGGGGTGTTGTGCTGACTGACTGCTCTCTTCTCCTATTGGCTGTAATTTAGTGGGTAGATATTTTAGTCCACCAATCACATTTAAGGAACTGATGGACATATAAAATATGTACCAAGGCACGACCAGGTATGCTATAGGGCCCCTTGAAGTGCGGCCCCTGGAATGTCCCAAGGGCCCTCATCACCCCTAGGTGGTCCCAGGGCCTCCTCCCGTCCCTAGGCGTGTCTTAGCGGGTCCCGCCGACCCTGGGAGGGTCCCTAGGGGCGCTGTCACACCTGGAAAGGAACTGCGGGCCTCCACCGCCCCTGGGAGGATCCTTAGTACCCTCGCCGCTTCTGGGAGGGTTGCAGGGGCCCTGCCGCCCCTATGAGGGTTCCTGGGGTCCCCGCAATCCATGTGATGATTTCAGGGGGCGCTGCCGTCCCTGGGAGGGTCCAATGAGTCCCAGCCGCCTTTGGAAGGGTCCCCGACGCAACTGGGAGGGTCGCAGGGGGGCACCACCTTACCTGGGTGAGAACCAGGTCACCAGCTGCCTCTGGGATGGGTCCCTGGGACCTCTGCTACCCCTGGGTGAGTCCCAAGGGCCCCAGCCACTCCTAGGATGTTCCCTGCCGCACCTTGGAGGTTCCCTGAGAGCGCCTGCCCTGTATGGTCTCTGGGGGCAGTTGTTTTTGTGTTATTTATAATGCTGGGAGATGCAACTACATCGCCATTATCACATTTCCAGTATTATAGCATCCTTAACAACGGAATGGAGAATAATATCCAACAGGAAAACATAAGTTGGGGTGTTGTGCTGACTGACTGCTCTCTTTTCCTATTGGCTGTAATTTGGTGGGTAGATATTTTAGTCCACCAATCACTTTTAAGGAACTGATGGACGTATAAAATATATACCTAGGCACAACCAGGTATGCTATAGGGCCCCCGGACGTGCAGCCCCTGTAGTGTCCCAAGGGGCCCCACTGCTCCTGGAGGGTTCCAGGACCCCCCCTGTCCCTGGGAGAGTCTCAGTGGGTCCCGCTTACCCTAGGAGGGTCCCCAGGGGCACTGTCACACCTGGAAAGGTACTGCGGGCCTACACCGCCCCTGGGAGGGTCCTTAGTACAATCGTCGCTTCTGGGAGGGTTGCAGAGGCCCTGCCGCCCCTATGAGGGTTCCTGGGGCCCCCGCAATCCATGCAATGATTCCAGGGGGGGCCGCCGTCCATGGGAGGGTCCAATGAGTCCCAGCCGCCTTTGGAAGGGTCACCGACGCACCTGGAGGGTCCCAGGGGGCATCACCTTATCTGGATAGGACCAACGTCCCTGGCTGCCTCTGGGTGGGTCCATGGGGCCTCTGCTGCCCCTGGGTGGGTCCCAAGTGGCCCTGGCCACTCCTAGGACGTTCCCGGTCGCACGTGGGTGGTTCCCTAAGAGCGTCAGCCCTATATGGTCTCTGGGGGCAGTTGTTTTTCTGTTATTTAGAGCGCTGGGAGATGCAACTACATCGCCCATCATCACATTTCCAGTATTATCGCATACTTAAAAACGGAATGGAGAATAATATCCAACAGGAAAACATAAGTTGGGGTGTTGTGCTGACTGACTGCTCTCTTTTCCTATTGGCTGTAATTTGGTGGGTAGATATTTTAGTCCACCAATCACATTTAAGGAACTGATGGACGTATAAAATATGTACCAAGGCACAACCAGGTATGCTATAGGGCCCCTGGAATGTCCCAAGGGCCCCCACCACCCCTAGGTTGTCCCAGGGCCCCCTCCCGTCCCTGGGAGTGTCTTAGCGGGTCCCGCCTACCCTGGGAGGGTCCCTAGGGGCGCGGTCACACCTGGAAAGGTACTGTGGGCCTCCACCGCCCCTGGGAGTATCCTTAGTACCCTCGCCGCTTCTGGGAGGGTTGCAGGGGCTCTGCCGCCCCTATGAGGGTTCCTGGGGCCCCCGCAATCCATGTGATGATTTCTGGGGGCGCTGCCGTCCCTGGGAGGGTCCAATGAGTCCAAGCCGCCCTTGGAAGGGTCCCCGATGCACCTGGGAGGGTCGCAGGGGGCACCACCTTACCTGGGTGAGAACCAGGTCACCAGCTGCCTCTGGGATTGGGTCCATGGGGCCTCTGCTGCCTCTGGGTGGGTCCCAATGGCCCCAACCACTACTTGGATGTTCCCTGCCGCACCTTGGAGGTTCCCTGAGAGCGCCAGCCCTGTATGGTCTCTGGGGGAACTTGTTTTTGTGTTATTTATAATGCTGGGAGATGCAAATACATCGCCCATCATCACATTTCCAGTATTATCGCATACTTAAAAACGGAATGGAGAATAATATCCAACAGGAAAACATAAGTTGGGGTGTTGTGCTGACTGACTGCTCTCTTCTCCTATTGGCTGTAATTTAGTGGGTAGATATTTTATTCCACCAATCACATTTAAGGAACTGATGGACGTATAAAATATGTACCAAGGCACGACCAGGTATGCTATAGGGCCCCTTGAAGTGTGGCCCCTGGAATGTCCCAAGGGCCCCCACTACCCCTAGGTGGTACCAGGGCCCCCTCCCGTCCCTAGCCGTGTCTTAGCGGGTCCCGCCGACCCTGGGAGGTTCCCTAGGGGCGCGGTCACACCTGGAAAGGTACTGTGGGCCTCCACCGCCCCTGGGAGTATCCTTAGTACCCTCGCCGTTTCTGGGAGGGTTGAAGGGGCCCTGCCGCCCCTATGAGGGTTCCTGGGGCCCCCGCAATCCATGTGATGATTTCAGGGGGCGCTGCCGTCCCTGGGAGGGTCCAATGAGTCCAAGCCGCCCTTGGAAGGGTCCCCGATGCACCTGGGAGGGTCGCAGGGGGCACAACCTTACCTGGGTGAGAACCAGGTCACCAGCTGCCTCTGGGATGGGTCCATGGGGCCTCTGCTGCCCTTGGGTGGGTCCCAATGGCCCCAGCCACTACTTGGATGTTCCCTGCCGCACCTTGGAGGTTCCCTGAGAGCGCCAGCCCTGTATGGTCTCTGGGGGAACTTGTTTTTGTGTTATTTATAACGCTGGGAGATGCAACTACATCGCCCATCATCACATTTCCAGTATTATCGCATACTTAAAAACGGAATGGAGAATAATATCCAACAGGAAAACATAAGTTGGGGTGTTGTGCTGACTGACTGCTCTCTTCTCCTATTGGCTGTAATTTGGTGGGTAGATATTTTAGTCCACCAATCACATTTAAGGAACTGATGGACGTATAAAATATATACCAAGGCACAACAAGGTATGCTATAGGGCCCCTGGACGTGCAGCCCCTGTAGTGTCCCAAGGAGCCCCACTGCTCCTGGAGGGTCTCAGGGCCCCCTCTCGTCCCTGGGAGTGTCTCAGTGGGTCCCGCCTACCCTAGGAGGGTCCCTAGGGGCGCTGTCACACCTGGAAAGGTACTGCGGGCCTCCACCGCCCCTGGGAGGGTCCTTAGTACAATCGTCGCTTCTCGGAGATGTTGCAAGGGCCCTGCCGCCCCTATGAGGTTTCCTGGGGCCCCCGCAATCCATGCGATGATTCAAGGGGAGGCCGCCGTCCATGGGAGGGTCCAATGAGTCCCAGCCGCCTTTGGAAGGGTCACCGACGCACCTGGAGGGTCCCAGGGGGCATCACCTTATCTGGATAGGACCAACGTCCCTGGCTGCCTCTGGGTGGGTCCATGGGGCCTCTGCTGCCCCTGGGTGGGTCCCAAGTGGCCCTGGCCACTCCTAAGAGGTTCCCTGTCGCACGTGGGTGGTTCCCTAAGAGCGTCAGCCCTATATGGTCTCTGGGGGCAGTTGTTTTTCTGTTATTTAGAGCGCTGGGAGATGCAACTACATCGCCCATCATCACATTTCCCGTATTATTGCATACTTAAAAACGGAATGGAGAATAATATCCAACAGGAAAACATAAGTTGGGGTGTTGTGCTGACTGACTGCTCTCTTCTCCTATTGGCTGTAATTTGGTGGGTAGATATTTTAGTCCACCAATCACATTTAAGGAACTGATGGACGTATAAAATATGTACCAAGGCACAACCAGGTATGCTATAGGGCCCCTGGAATGTCCCAAGGGCCCCCACCACCCCTAGGTTGTCCCATGGCCCCCTCCCGTCCCTGGGAGTGTCTTAGCGGGTCCCGCCTACCCTGGGCGGGTCCCTAGGGGCGCGGTCACACCTGGAAAGGTACTGTGGGCCTCCACCGCCCCTGGGAGTATCCTTAGTACCCTCGCCGCTTCTGGGAGGGTTGCAGGGGCTCTGCCGCCCCTATGAGGGTTCCTGGGGCCCCCGCAATCCATGTGATGATTTCAGGGGGCGCTGCCGTCCCTGGGAGGGTCCAATGAGTCCAAGCCGCCCTTGGAAGGGTCCCCGATGCACCTGGGAGGGTCGCAGGGGGCACCACCTTACCTGGGTGAGAACCAGGTCACCAGCTGCCTCTGGGATTGGGTCCATGGGGCCTCTGCTGCCCCTGGGTGGGTCCCAATGGCCCCAGCCACTACTTGGATGTTCCCTGCCGCACCTTGGAGGTTCCCTGAGAGCGCCAGCCCTGTATGGTCTCTGGGGGAACTTGTTTTTGTGTTATTTATAATGCTGGGAGATGCAAATACATGGCCATCATCACATTTCCAGTATTATCGCATACTTAAAAACGGAATGGAGAATAATATCCAACAGGAAAACATAAGTTGGGGTGTTGTGCTGACTGACTGCTCTCTTCTCCTATTGGCTGTAATTTGGTGGGTAGATATTTTAGTCCACCAATCACATTTAAGGAACTGATGGACGTATAAAATATATACCAAGGCACAACAAGGTATGCTATAGGGCCCCTGGACGTGCAGCCCCTGTAGTGTCCCAAGGAGCCCCACTGCTCCTGGAGGGTCTCAGGGCCCCCTCTCGTCCCTGGGAGTGTCTCAGTGGGTCCCGCCTACCCTAGGAGGGTCCCTAGGGGCGCTGTCACACCTGGAAAGGTACTGCGGGCCTCCACCGCCCCTGGGAGGGTCCTTACTACAATCGTCGCTTCTCGGAGATGTTGCAGGGGCCCTGCCGCCCCTATGAGGTTTCCTGGGGCCCCCGCAATCCATGCGATGATTCCAGTGGGGGCCGCCGTCCATGGGAGGGTCCAATGAGTCCCAGCCACCTTTGGAAGGGTCACCGACGCACTTGGAGGGTCCCAGGGGGCACCACCTTATCTGGATAAGACCAAGGTCCCTGGCTGCCTCTGGGTGGGTCCCTCGGGCCTCTACTGCCCCTAGGCGGGTCCCAAGTGGCTCCGGCCACTTCTAGGAGGTTCCCTGTCGCACGTGGGTGGTTCCCTAAGAGCGTCAGCCCTGTATGGTCTCTGGGGGCAGTTGTTTTTCTGTTATTTAGAGCGTTGGGAGATGCAACTACATCGCCCATCATCACATTTCCAGTATTATCGCATACTTAAAAACGGAATGGAGAATAATATCCAACAGGAAAACATAAGTTGGGGTGTTGTGCTGACTGACTGCTCTCTTCTCCTATTGGCTGTAATTTGGTGGGTAGATATTTTAGTCCACCAATCACATTTAAGGAACTGATGGACATATAAAATATGTACCAAGGCAAGACCAGGTATGCTATAGGGCCCCTTGAAGTGCGGCTCCTGGAATGTCCCAAGGGCCCTCATCACCCCTAGGTGGTCCCAGGGCCCCTCCCGTCCCTAGGCGTGTCTTAGCGGGTCCCGCCGACCCTGGGAGGGTCCCTAGGGGCGCTGTCACACCTGGAAAGGTACTGCGGGCCTCCACCGCCCCTGGGAGTATCCTTAGTACCCTCGCCGCTTCTGGGAGGGTAGCAGGGGCCCTGCCGCCCCTATGAAGGTTCCTGGGGTCCCCGCAATCCATGTGATGATTTCAGGGGGCGCTGCCGTCCCTGGGAGGGTCCAATGAGTCCCAACCGCCTTTGGAAGGGTCGCCGACGCACCTGGGAGGGTCGCAGGGGGGCACCACCTTACCTGGGTGAGAACCAGGTCACCAGCTGCCTCTGGGATGGGTCCCTGGGACCTCTGCTACCCCTGGGTGAGTCCCAAGGGCCCCAGCCACTCCTAGGATGTTCCCTGCCGCACCTTGGAGGTTCCCTGAGAGCGCCAGCCCTGTATGGTCTCTGGGAGCAGTTGTTTTTGTGTTATTTATAATGCTGGGAGATGCAACTACATCGCCATTTTCACATTTCCAGAATTATAGCATCCTTAACAACGGAATGGAGAATAATATCCAACAGGAAAACATAAGTTGGGGTGTTGTGCTGACTGACTGCTCTCTTTTCCTATTGGCTGTAATTTGGTGGGTAGATATTTTAGTCCACCAATCACATTTAAGGAACTGATGGACGTATAAAATATATACCTAGGCACAACCAGGTATGCTACAGGGTCCCTGGACATGCAGCCCCTGTAGTGTCCCAAGGGGCCCCACTGCTCCTGGAGGGTCCCAGGGCCCCCTCCCGTCCCTGGGAGTGTCTCAGTGGGTCCCGCCTACCCTAGGAGGGTCCCAAGTGGCGCTGTCACACCTGGAAAGGTACTGCGGGCCTCCACCACCCCTGGGAGGGTCCTTAGTACAATCGTCGCTTCTCGGAGGGTTGCAGAGGCCCTGCCGCCCCTATGAGGGTTCCTGGGGCCCCCGCAATCCATGCAATGATTCTAGGGGGGGCCGACGTCCATGGGAGGGTCCAATGAGTCCCACCCGCCTTTGGAAGGGTCATTTACGTACCTGGAGGGTCCCAGGGGGCACCACCTTATCTGGATAGGATCCACGTTCTTGGCTGCCTCTGGGTGGGTCCTGGGGCCTCTACTGCCCCTGGGTCGGTCCCAAGTGGCTCCGGCCACTTCTAGGAGGTTCCCTGTTGCACGTGGGTGGTTTCCTAAGAGCGTCAGCCCTGTATGGTCTCTGGGGGCAGTTGTTTTTCTGTTATTTAGAGCGTTGGGAGATGCAACTACATCGCCCATCATCACATTTCCAGTATTATCGCATACTTAAAAACGGAATGGAGAATAATATCCAACAGGAAAACATAAGTTGGGGTGTTGTGCTGACTGACTGCTCTCTTCTCCTATTGGCTGTAATTTGGTGGGTAGATATTTTAGTCCACCAATCACATTTAAGGACCTGATTGACATATAAAATATGTACCAAGGCACGACCAGGTATGCTATAGGGCCCCTTGAAGTGCGGCCACTGGAATGTCCCAAGGGCCCTCACCACCCCTAGGTGGTCCCAGGGCCCCCTCCCGTCCCTAGCCGTGTCTTAGCGGGTCCCGCCGACCCTGGGAGGCTCCCTAGGGGCGCGGTCGCACCTGGAAAGGTACTGTGGGCCTCCACCGCCCCTGGGAGTATCCTTAGTACCCTCGCCGCTTCTGGGAGGGTTGCAGGGGCCCTGCCGCCCCTATGAAGGTTCCTCGGGCCCCCGCAATCCATGTGATGATTTCAGGGGGCGCTGCCGTCCCTGGGAGGGTCCAATGAGTCCAAGCCGCCCTTGGAAGGGTCCCCGATGCACATGGGAGGGTCGCAGGGGGCACCACCTTACCTGGGTGAGAACCAGGTCACCAGCTGCCTCTGGGATGGGTCCATGGGGCCTCTGCTGCCCCTGGGTGGGTCCCAATGGCCCCAGCCACTATTTGGATATTCCCTGCCGCACCTTGGAGGTTCCCTGAGAGCGCCAGCCCTGTATGGTCTCTGGGGGCAGTTGTTTTTCTGTTATTTAGAGCGTTGGGAGATGCAACTACATCGCCCATCATCACATTTCCAGTATTATCGCATACTTAACAACGGAATGGAGAATAATATCCAACAGGAAAACATAAGTTGGGGTGTTGTGCTGACTGACTGCTCTCTTCTCCTATTGGCTGTAATTTGGTGGGTAGATATTTTAGTCCACCAATCACATTTAAGGAACTGATGGACGTATAAAATATATACCTAGGCACAACCAGGTATGCTATAGAGCCCCTGGACGTGCAGCCCCTGTAGTGTGCCAAGGGGCCCCACTGCTCCTGGAGGGTCCTAGGGCCCCCTCTCGTCCCTAGGAGTGTCTCAGTGGGTCCCGCCTACCCAAGGAGGGTCCCTAGGGGCGCTGTCACACCTGGAAAGGTACTGCGGGCCTCCACCGCCCCTGGGAGGGTCCTTAGTACAATCGTCGCTTCTCGGAGGTGTTGCAAGGGCCCTGCCGCCCCTATGAGGTTTCCTGGGGCCCC
>NW_024719925.1:0-13172 GCF_018991925.1 Homarus americanus | reverse complement strand
TATTAGTGCTATTGCTGTATTGGTTCCTCGGTTTTTTCGAAAGCCGTGCTGTCTCGGGTTATATTTGTTTTCTTGGTCTAGAAAATTTCTGAGTCTGTGGTTAATTATTTTTTCTAATATTTTACCGGGTGTTTCCAGTAATGAGATGGGTCTGTAGTTTTCTGCTTGAGTATGGTTCTTTCCTGCTTTCGGGATGAGTCTGATTTTGGCTAATTTAAATTTGGTAGGGAAAAAGCCAGTTGCAAGTGAGGCATTGTATATATTTTTGAGCTGTTCGATCATAGACTGAGGAATGTTTTGTAGTACGATTTTATTAATTTGGCTTATGCCAGGTGCTTTATTCTTGAAGCTTGCTATTGTTTTTACAATATCATTTTGAGTTAGAGGAGCAATTATTGGATTGTTGATGTTTAATGAATTGAGGTTAATTTTCACGGTGTGTTTCCATTTCTCTGTGTTCTGGCTCAAATATGTTCTAGTTGCCTGTTCTGTTTCTTGGCAGAAGCTTCTATTATCTTCGTCGTTGATTCTGAATATGTCTTTCCAGAATTCTCTAAATATTGGTTCTTCATCGTGTGGTTCTGTTGCCTTTCTACCGTTTTTGTCCTTTATGTAGCTAGTTTCTTCCGAATTAGTTCCCATTAGGTTTTTTATTTTTTTTCAGAATGCTTTTGGATTTCTGTAATCTGCTTGTGTATCCTGGATCAGTTTGTTCCATTTTTCATTATGTTTGTTCTTGCTTATGTCTTTCAGTTCTTCTTTTAGATTCCTGTATAATATTCTGTTGTCATTGCTCCACCCGTGTGTTTTTGTGTATTCATAAAGATTGGTGAATCTAGTTTGGATCATTTTCTCTTCATATGTTAATTGTGCATGTGGTAATGTACGGTATGTTGTTTTGCATTGCTGTTGTTACTTCATTGTACCATGTATCCAGCGATTTGTCATTCTCAGTTGTGTCTTTATTGTGTAGGAGTGTTGGTTCGTTTTTGCTGAGATCCAATTTGAATTTTTCCCAGTTTGCTCTATTAAGTGAAAATCTTGGGATTGATGGAATTTGTATCGGGGATGTGGATAAAGTTGCTATTATGGGTAAATGATCACTGGTTGTTGTGGGTCCAGCTTTTAGATATACGTTTAGATGGTGATGCCTATTGGTTAAAACAATGTCAGGTTTCCCAGTGTTACCGGCTGATACGTAAGTTGCGAAGTCGGGCCCGAGGTGTGTTATTGTCCCGTGTTCGATGAGAGCATGTAGAATTTTTCCTCCCGGGTTTCTGATATTGTTTCCTAAGGTTGTGTGTTTAGCATTGAGGTCTCCTATGAAGTATGCTGGATTGTTTTGCCTCATTAGTTTTAAGATGTCCCCTGTAGGGAATATTGGCCTTCTGAATGTTAAATATGACGTTCCGATTGATATTGGGCCTCTGGTTGTATTTACTTCGGCTGCAAGAAAGTTGCTATGAAAGTTGTCAATGATTTTGTATTGTATGTTGCGTTTTATAGCTATTGCTATGCCGTAGTGTGGTTCATCGTGTATGTTCATTTGATGTACATGGTAGTTAAAGATCTTGATTTTGTCACCTTTTTTCCGACCATGTGCGTTGATAAGGATGATGTCTGGGTCTATTATGCTGTATATGTTGGTGAGTTCTGATTTCCTCGTCAGGTTCCAGGCAAGGACGTTGTGCTGAATTATCTTTAATAATTTATTTTGAGTAGTCGTGGATCCCGAGAACTTGGTGTAGGGTGTTTGCTGGCTCGTGTATCTCCTGATGAGTGTCTACTCCTTTCCTCCTTCAATCCCGTTCTGATTTTCTTAAATTTAGTTACATCCACTCTTTCAATTCTATTGTATTTGGTGTTTATAAGTCCTGCAGTTATCAATTGATCTATATAGGTTTCTTCTACCCTATCGTCTTCGTAGGTGAATTTTACTGTGCCTTCATTGATTTCCTGCAGAAGTCTGTCATTTGTTATTGTAGGTGGTGTGTTGACTGAGTAGAAGCGGATGCCGATCTCATTGCCTAGGTCTGCTGGCTGCACATCGCTTGGTGAAGATGGGGGGGCACGATGACCAGAGTGGAATTCTTTTCTTAATTTCGCTTTGGTTGGGTCAGCTTTTACAGGTTGTGGTTTCTCTGTTTGCTGAGTTGTGGAATCTGATGATTTGCGATGTGGTGTAACTGCCTGGGTGATAGGGTCTATTTCCATGACGATTTCTTCTGTGCCTAGTTTGGTTATGTGCTCCTGTGGTTTCGTTACTCCCAGGCTACTCTTGGTGACAATTTTAAATATTTCTGTTGAGGGGGCGTCGTCTGGAAATTTTACCTCTGGCAGATTGTTTGCAGCAAACATTTCCCTAATCGTTTTTCCGAATGTTCCTGGTTTTGCAATGTTGTTAATGTGTGCATGTATAATACTGGTTAGGATCGTGAAAGGTAATCCTTCACTCAAATTGAGGTATGTCGGTTGCATGAGGGGATTTTCTTTAGTTTTCTTCAGGACTTTGGAAGTGGTTTCTTGTAGCTTTGCAATTGCTGCGTATGTTTTGTTAGGGTCTGTTTCAATCTTCTTATTTGTCCTTTCTTTTTCTCTCAGGTTTCTGATTATTTCTTTCCTTATGGGACAACGCGCTGCTAGTGTTCGGTGGTCCCCATTGCAGTTCAGGCATTTGGGGTTATCTTTATTGCTACATTCTCTGAATGTATGGCCCTCTGCTGCACATTCGGAACAGAACTTCTTATCTTTTAGTGGACAGTTTACGGCTAGATGATTATATTTGTAACAGTTCCAACACGGTGTTATTGGAAAAAATTCCTCCTGCTCAATTTGATGTTTTGTCAGATGGTAGTGGGAAATACAGAGGCCATTCTCTAGGGCTTTTTGTGCCATGGAGATCTCTCCAAACCCGACCTTCATCATGGTGGGAGCACCAGGCATTAGCACAACCTCCTCAACTCTGGCCCATGTGTTCTTCTCTTCTATGTTATTGGCAATATTACTTGGTGTTTGTTTCAGTATGTTTTTATCTACTCTTTTAATTACTATGGATTTTTTTACTCGTAGTTGTGGTGGTATTACTATTTCGAATCCTTGTTCTTTTAATTTTTTTTGTTGATTCGACAGAGAGCATATTGTCTACATCTTTTTCTTCAAGGCACAGGACTATGTAGGAGTCCTTTGTTTCTATCAATGCGGCGAATTTAATGGTTAGCTGGGCACACAGTAGTATACCCAGTTCCTCCTTGCGTTTTTCTGATACGCCCCCCAAGAGGGAGCGTACCCGTATCCTGTTTCCGGTTGTCCAAGTCATTTGCATTTGGTCGTTCTCCGTGGCATCAGTCTTGTTATGGTTTTTACAATCACCCTACCTATTCCAGGCGAGCAACCTAAGCACAGGAATTACAGCACTCCCCACCGCCACTTGCTGGTCGAGTGGTCGTAGAGTGGTTCCTGTGTCACTCACCCAGGAGCCCCGTTAGGGGAACCTATATCCCTATTGTTTGAAATTGCTCACTTATAGGCGTGAGCTTGAAGTGTACCTATTCGGGGGAGGGGTGGAGGATTAAGGATTGCGACCACCTTCCCAGGTGGACCCGCACGATCACGGTTTCCCAGGAAGGCTCGGCGGAGGGGTGGGTTCCGCTCCTACCCCCTTTCGTGTTCACAAACCCCTACAGTGGAGGTGAACAGTTACAGGGGGGACCCAAGGACGATTACACCTCTAGGGTGCAGGTCCCCAGGCCAGAGCGAAAAAAGAAGGAAGATCAAGGAAAAACAGCCAATGGTGCAAGTGACACCAGTGGGATCGCGGCCCAAATCCGCTACAGAAAGCCGTTACAGATCTCCCAATCAGGGCCGCCTCTGATCAGGAGTCACCCCTAATCAGTAGGGAGGCACAGAAAGGGCGTTGTCTGGAACGAGCTTCCCGGTTGTGTGAAGTGATGGTAGTGAGGTGGTCGATTTCGTTCGGGTCGTCAACGGTTGAAAGACACGCTGGCAGGCTTTAGCAGTGAAGGGTCAGAAGAGAGATCCGTTCACGGCGAAGGCTGGCTGGCGAATGAGAGGCTTAAATATACAGGGTGACCTTAAAAGCATGGTCAGGTCATAATGATGTCATCCACTAATCCCCACACCAACACACACGTAGAGGAGCTTAAGAGAAGGGGGGTGACGTGACTAGTCAGGTCAGGTCAAAAATAAGGGACCCACTAAATAACTATCATACATCTAGATCAAAGGTTTTCAAAGCATTTTTAACCTTGGGCCACTGACAAATAAATTTATGTAACATATTATCAGTTTTGAACTGACCATCACTAAGGTTTATTGATTTTAATTCCTTAATCAAACTAGCTTCAACCAGAAGTCTTTCTGTGACACAAGATGATTTAAATACTTCTAAGCTTTTTTCCCAAGCAATGGGATGATTATTATTCCTAACATGAACGAACAAGGCACTGCTTTCAGATGCTGTTCTGATATTGTACTTATGTTGTTTGATTCTGAGCTGCAGTGTTTTTCCTGTCTGTCCTACATAATTACAATTACATTTGCTACATGGAATACAATAAACACTTCCATTTACATTCAAACTTGGGCTATTTCTTATTAACATATTGGTAATGGTTGAGTCATACTTGAAAACAACATTAATATTTAGAAGCTTGAGGGACCGAACTAACGGGACAAATTCATTACGATAGGGCAGAGTCAAAATATTCTGAAGTGTAGGAATTTGCCTGGTTTGAGAGGAATGAAAGGATTTTTAGCCCTTTTAAAACAACGATCAACAAACACAGAAGGGTACCCGAGTTTCTGTGCAATGGAACGAATGTGTTTCAATTCATCGTCAATAAATTCAGAGTCACAAATACGCAGACATCTTAAGAACATAGCAGAAAAAACTGACATTTTGGTAGACTCCAGGTGATTCGATAAAAAGTGAATGAAACTGTCTACCTGTGTGGGCTTTCTGTATACCTTAAATTTGTAGTTTTGGCCATTTCTCATGATAAGCATATCAAGGAATGGAAGGTATCCACTTATTTCTCTTTCAATTTTTAATGTGATACTTGGGACAATATTATTAAGCTTGTCTAAAAATTCCAATGGGTCACTGTTTCTAGGCCAAAGACAAAGAACATCATCTACATATCTATACCATGGAGGAATAAAGTCCACTATATTGGGTAGTAATCTAGACTCAAAAAACTCCATATAAATACGAATCCAGGTAAAAAAGTCACAGGTAAAAAAGTCACAGGAAAAAAAGTCACAGGAAAAAAAGAAAAGTTAACTATCGAATTCTCAAATTTTTTAAGATTCATATGTCAATAGGGTGTGTCATAGGAGGGAAGATCAGCTAAAACTAATGGCCCATCACTTTTTTGGTAGATTTTAGTGTATATAAACAGAAAATAATTTCAGTTTCAATATTTTGCAACCTTTTGCTAGGTAAATTTTAGCTTGAAATTTGTCGAAAATCTAACGTACAGCTGCATTAGTGCATTACAATTAAATAGTGAACATTGCTTTCTGACTTCATTCTTTAACAACCCAACTAACAATATTTTTTTCTGTTTCAGATTCTGATGCATTTATAAGTTGATAATATTTGTGATGGCTGCTTGTGTCAGGACGAGGAACCAAAAATTCAGCCATCTCAGTCACTATCTTGGGTCTGGGAGAGAGCTCCTGAAGTCGGAGTTGCCTACATTGAGAGATGCTTTGAGATACAGTGTTTTAATCAGGCAAATCAGTGAAAAGAACCAAAGAACTTACACAAACAAAGACATTGCCAGTGATATGACCAAAGCTGTCTTGGCACAGTACACTCTGGCTAACGCTCAGTTCAAGCCTCGATCATAACAAGTCAGAAGAAGATTAGTGAGGAGACCGCTGCTGGCCAGTTTGGGAAGAAACCGAAGATATCTCTTGGGGAGAGAAAACACAGTTAAGAACTACCTTGTAACAACTAGATGATTGGCTTTGTGACATAATTAACACCAAGTGCAATTGTTCTCTGTCACAGGTTGGATGGTCTTTATTCAGCTGTAAATCCGAGGCCCACATCTCCTGTATTTGCAAGCGTGAACTGAAGATTCCTGTGATCGAACTGGCATTTGTCAAAGCACAGAGAGAGAAGACTGGCAGTATAGGGGCTCTCATGATTTCTAGCCAAGATATTCCGGAGTCCAAGAGACAAGAGGCTGCCACAGAGAGACAGAAGAGGAGAAGAGTTGCCGAGGAAAAGAGACTTGAGAAGGCCCAGGGTGAGGTTAAAAAGGCCGATGATTGGAGTCAAGCTGATTCAGAGTTTAATGACTTCCCCATGGCTGGTCCGAGTGCTGTCCAGGAGAATGGTGACTTTGTCCCTAACCCAGAAAATAATGATCCCAAACCTTCCAGGCATAAGATTCGAAATAGAAAAGATATCCCGAGCATAGCTCTGGCCAGCATGCGACACCACACTGGTCTCAGAGAAACTGCAGAGATAGCAACAGCTGCCTGGATTGACGGTGGTTTGATAACACCTGATGATGTTCACCTGGTGATAGATCATAACAAAGTAAGGAGAGGGAAGCTCAGAGAATCTTATCAGTAACCTAGAAGGTTTGATAGGGATAAGAAAATGGAGTCAATTGTTTGTTCTTTGATGGGAGAAAGGGATGACACTAAAGAAGTGTTCATAGAAAGTTGGAGATTCTGACAAGTTGTTCCTGCCATGGTGAAGGAGGAACACTACTCACTGCAATGATGAACAGGGTGTTGTGGCATTCACTCCAGAAGATGACATCAAACCAGCTAGGATAATGGCAGATAACGTGTGAACTGGCCAGAGGGAGCACTAAGCCAGACTGCCAAGGCCATTGGAGAGGGACAGCACCAACCTGGTACAGGGTGTAGTCATACAGTGGATAGAGCGGAAGATTGGGAGGCTGGTCTGGATTGTTTGTGACCTCCTGGCAGGTGCTGCTCAGACATCTGATCCAGGAGCTGGATGGCAAGACTCTTTCAAACAACAGATGGTCTGGTCCTCTTGGCAAGATGCTGGACTCCGCCACTGAGTTAGAAATAAATCCGAGCTTTGAAAAAATCACAGTTGGCCCTCCACTCGTTGAGCTTGCACATACTGTCATTGACGACCTGAATACTGACCAGTACTATGGTTACATGATTTAGTGCCATCAAAACTGGGGTCATGCCTGATAGACTTGCTTACCTGCAGATAGGTCCAGTCTCACATTCTAGGTGGCTCACAACGGCTCTCAGGTTCTGCAGAATTTGGGTCGCTCATCATAAACTGAAAGGGAACCAGCTTCACAACCTGAGACTTATTGTCCAATTCATCATGAGTGTCTACTTGCCAAATTGGTTCAACACCAAGGTCAAGTCATCATTCTCCGAAGGTCCGAGGCATGTTCTCTTCCAGCTTGAGCTCCTGAGGAGTCAGCCAAGGAAGGTTGTTCAGATTGTGGAGCAGACTGTGAGGAGATCTTCCTGGTATTCTCATCCCGAGGCAGTTCTGCAGACAATGCTCTGCAGTAAGGATGAGGAGGAGAGAAGAGTGGCAGTCAAAAAGATCTTGGATGTAAGGACTCCCCTTAAGGATCTGGGCATGACGAATCAGTTGGTGACGATTCCTTCAGGGTCAGGAAGACTCCTGAAGTCAATCTAGGTGCCAAGACCCTCACTGATCTCATAGATCTGGATAACATCCAGGCTGGCAGTGAGCGCCCTCTTACCTGCAGCCTCACCAATGTTCAAGTCAGAGCTTTCCTGGACAACCCCATGCATGTCCCTGCCTGGCCCTCACACACCCAGAGTATAGAGCGTTGTGTACAGCAAGTGAGCGAGGCCAGCAGTCACGTGTACAGCCAGGAGAGGAGGGAAGGCTACATCCGAGCTCAGGTGGTCAGCAGGGAGGTGATGAGTAGAAACAGAAGCAAGAAAGACATGTTCTCTATGGTGTGCAGCAACACCGGGTCGTAGTAGTAAAACCAGTTTTTGTATTTGATGATTTTGTTTTCTAAAGGAATATTAAATTTAATAAATGTGTCAAGATCATTCATTTCACTATTCTGGATCATTTTCATCCTAATAAATTAACCTGATACATTTACTTTACTTTAAATATACTATTTAGTGGTGTTGGTAAAAGGGTGGGAATACTGAATTTTCATAAGATTTCAAGTTAAAATTTACCTAGCAAAAAATGAAAACTTTTCAAATCTGAAGATATCACATGATTCTGCACATAGAACTACATCATTAATACCATGGGCCGATTTTTCAAACTCAAAAAAAAAAAATTCGCCTCCGTATGACACACCCTACTACCCTAGTGAGGTAGTCTACACTACCTGCAGGCTACAGTATTACCCGAGAGTGGTAGTCCATTCTACCTGCAAGATATATTGTTCCCATAGAGAGGTTCTCACTCTCCCTGTAGGCTAAGTGTTATCCCAGAGTGGTAGTTCACTCTACAGTACAAGCAAGATCTAGTGTAACCCCAGAGATGTAGTTTACTCTACCTGCATGATAGAGTGTTTACCCCAGAGAGGTAATCTACTCTAAGTGCAAGATACAGTGTTACCCCAGATAGGTAGTCTACTCTATCTGCAAGATACAGTGTTACCCCAAATATGTATTGATATTGATACTGAAACAGTTTATTCAGCGAGAACACAAATACAGAGTCGGTAAGAATAACAACATTAACATGGCTGAGCCAATTCAGTACCTGAGCTCTCTTGAAGGTACTTCACTCTACAAGCAAGATGCAGTGTTAACTCAGAAAGGTGGTTTATTCTACCTGCAAGATATAGTATAACCCCAGAGAGGCTGTATCATGCTGAGTGAACAAACAGTATGGTAAATTCCACAGGTCCCAACCGCCCATAATCTGCCTCTCTCTACAATATTTTACCGGCTACTACCCCCCTCGATCCCTTACAACTCCTCCTGCCGCCTAACGTGTATAGTGTCACCCGTATACAGAGTTCCATCTACGGCAGTTCTCCAAACTTCACGACCTATTTTATTGTTTACTTATTAAGAAATACCATGGAATTTTAAAATTTCTTAATTAAAAATAATGGAAATATTAATTAATGGGATGTGTGAACTTGCTTTTAGCACAGTTTTTTTTGGGCCAAATCTCACTTAGTGATGAAATAGGAAATAACATTTTTCTTCTATTATCTATTGAGAGCTGTACTTTCTCTTCATGATTACAACAGCAGTTTAAGAAAAAATGAAAACAATAAAGAAAAATAGCACCTTTCACACAAGCTAGATATCCCAAAGGGTATATATATATATATATATATATATATATATATATATATATATATATATATATATATATATATATATATATATATATATACAATATATATATATATATATATATGTAACCGGTCGGAATTTGCTGGACTTTAATTTCTCACCTGACTTGGGGTTTATTAAAAATTAATAGATGGTAAAGGCAGTGGAAGCGCCCCTTTGAGAAAAATCCCGAACCAGCACAAGAACACTTAAATCTACTACACAAAATGAACTGTCCGTGACCCATGGAAGGATAGCGTCTGTGACTGGGATGAATGAGACACACTGTAAAATTTAGACACTTATATTCCCTCCAACACTACAAACACAATCAAATAATGGTACACCAATATGCGCACCTCTTAACTTAAACTTAAAACACTACTCTGGGGAATAAAAGTTATAAATGACATAGAAATTATTAGAAACACAGGCAACAATAAATTTGAAGTATTAAGAAATGTTGTTTGCACACATGAACAGGCCTTAAGGGCTTTCACAAAATAATATCAGTCACTTAGGAAATGGTACTAAAAAATAAGAAATTAAATACTCTACAATGAATAGGCCTTAAGGGCTTTCAGCAAAATAATATCAGTCACTGAGGAAATGGTAATAAAATTTAAGAAATTAAATACTCTACAATGAATAGGCCTTAAGGGCACTCAACAAAATTATAGCACCCCAACAGGTGTACACTTCCTAACCTAACCTAACCACTACTCTGGGGAACAAGGTTATCACCTGAGATCAGAATTATGAAGAATTAGAGGCATTAAAAGAATCAAATCACAGTATCACTCTGGTTCCACTTAATGGCACAAACATTCAAAAAAAACACTACTATCAAAATTATTTAAGAAATATTAAACTACACACGTCAAGATAATATCAGTCTGAGGAATGGTGTTAACTACACCCGTGATAAGGAAGATAAAATGTTCCTCTAGGTATCTCCTAGAGTCCTAGACTCACGGTCTCAGTGTGTGACCATTAATATACTCAGATAGCCTCAGTGTACTCCCAGTGCGTCCATGGGCAGGAAGAGAGTGAGCCAATCAGACCTTGCGCAGTTGAGAGAAACTTTAGCTTCCCGTTAGCAAGAGGGTTTCACTAGCTGCTCGGGACATGTGGGGTTGTGCACCGGAGTGGTAAGGACTGATCACCCACTGCTGATGCTGGTCCCGTGTCGTGTTAGTTGTCGGGAGCACTCGTTCACTCAAGAGATCCTTTGCTCCCCGCTAAACAGTGACAGGCCTACACTGATCGGTCCAATGGCGACAATCGCCACCCTCAATCATCAACGGCAGTCAATCTCTCGCAGTCAACTCCGGTCAACTCCAGTCAAGTGGGTTCTGACGGAAACCCTGAAATGAACTCACTGTTAGCTCTAGTTTACTTTATCACTGCCCTATCTAACCCTGTCTGAGATCGAATGAGACTTACTTGTTATACTGCAATAGCGCAGCACAGGTGACTAGGCCACGTGACTATTTCTGTGATGGACGCGCGGAACGTCTTGTCTGTGTGAATGCTCTCCGGGACTGGGGCTAGCCAGCATCGCGTCTCCCCAAGGCGCTAGCTTGGGCCTACGTGATATATTTTCCGCCTAACTAATAACTCCTGGGGACACCCGTAACATTATTCAGACTGCTAAACGATCTATAATAATTTCAAATTCAATAATAGTCCCTTAACTTCATGAATCGCATCATTATTAATTCGGTAAATCATATTTAATATCATATAGGCCTAGTTCCGCAATCTCTCGCTACGAGCAGGCAGCGCTCCCTCCCCTCAGATGACCTTGAACGCTCAGTATCACTCATGGCGGGGCATTTGAAATTACTCTGAAATTTCTGGATATCACAATCGACCCCCCTAAAAAAAGACAGCACTGTCCTCATGTGCTGAGAAACATGCATACGACCCCCCTAAAATTTTGTTCTAAGGACTGCACCTCACCCCTTTTGCTAAATGCAGCATTCCCGTCTTCTCTTCTCTCCTTTTCTCTCCCGCTAACACTCGACCCCCCTAAAAAAAGACAGCACTGCCCTCATGTGCTGAGAGAACAACTTAGAACCCACCTTCAACTCTGTACTATTCCACTCGCAGCTAGCAACTCCATTTCTTCCTAGCCCAACTCAATCCAACCAGAACATCACGCTCCCCTTTTGCCTGGCCCTTAACTAGAGAACCAATGTCAAAAAAATACACAGTCCAAAACAAGCATGCTCTCCTTTTGCCTGGCCCTTGAACTAAGAGGAACCAGTGTCAAAAAAAATACTCAGTCCACGTCTCCGAACCTCATGCCGGCAGACCAACCCTCTGACAATGTACCAGTCCATCTTAGTGAGGCCCTGGACATTACAACCGTACTCTCAATCCCGCTCATGACAGCAACTCAATCCCGCTCATGACAGCAACCACTACTCAACGCACATCTCTGACCTAACCATCTCTCCAATCCCCTCTGCCCTACTCACAACTCCTCCAACTCACCCCCTACAACCTGCCTTTTCTCATTACCATGCACCCTAAACTGCAATCGGTCGGCTTCGTCTTGTCTCTCAGCTGGAGGGCTCGATCAACCTCTCTGAACTACTTACGTACCCCTATATTTCCCACTTGGACCTCACACTTCCTTGACTGCTGGACGTGTGCCTGACATTCACCCCTTGTTTCCTCCCTGAACCGTTGAATGTGTGCCTCAGACTCCCACTTGAACCTGTTTACCTGTGCTTGATAATCCCTCTTTAGGTCTCCGAACTCCTCTCTCAGCTGTACCAAGTTCCCGCGGCCGTCTCTCTTCCTCCTCATACACATCTCTACTGTCAAGCCTAACCAACTCAGTCCGGGCACAAGGATGAGCATCAGTGCGAGTTCAATCCCTACCATTACTAACCAACACATGATAGCGTTCATTATCCCAACCACAGTACTATCAGTCACGACATTAAAAACTACGCTCTGCTACCATTTGTAACCGGTCGGAATTTGCTGGACTTTAATTTCTCACTTGACTTGGGGTTTATTAAAATTTAATAGATGGTAAAGGCAGTGGAAGCGCCCCTTTGAGAAAAATCCTGAACCAGCACAAGAACACTTAAATCTACTACACAAAATGAACTGTCCGTGACCCGTGGAAGGATAGCGTCTGTGACTGGGATGAATGAGACACACTGTAAAATTTAGACACTTATATTCCCTCCAACACTACAAACACAATCAAATAATGGTACACCAATATGCACACCTCTTAACTTAAACTTTAACCACTACTCTGGGGAATAAAAGTTATACATGACATAGAAATTATTAGAAACACAGGCAACAATAAATTTAAAGTATTAAGAAATGTTAATTGCACATATGAACAGGCCTTAAGGGCTTTCACAAAATAATATCAGTCACTTAGGAAATGGTACTAAAAAAATAAGAAATTAAATACTCCACAATGAATAGGCCTTAAGGGTCTTCAACAAAATAATATCAGTCACTGAGGAATGGTAATAAAAGATAAGAAATTAAATACTCTACAATGAATAGGCCCTAAGGGCTTTCAGCAAAATAATATCACTCAACAAAATTATAGCACCCCAACAGGTGTACACTTCCTAACCTAACCTAACCACTGCTCTGGGGAACAAGGTTATACCTGAGATCAGAATTATGAAGAATTAGGGGCATTAAAAGAATCAAATCACAGTATCACTCTGGTTCCACTTAATGGCACAAACATTCAAAAAAACACTACTATCAAAATTATTTAAGAAATATTAAACTACACACGTTAAGATAATATCAGTCTGAGGAATGGTGTTAACTACACCCGT
>NW_024719924.1:0-14466 GCF_018991925.1 Homarus americanus | reverse complement strand
CCCTGATCGAGTATAACACAAGTCCCTTGATCGAGCATAACAAAGTCCCTGGTCAAGTATAACAAAGTTTTCTAATCGAGTATAACAAAGGCCCCTGGTCGAGTATAAAAAAGTCCTCTGATCGAGTATAACAAAATTCCCCTGATCGAGTATAACAAAGTTACCTAATCAAGTATAACAAACTCCCCTGATCGAGTATAACAAAGTCCCCTGGTCGAGTATAACAAAGTCCCCTGATCGAGTAAAACAAAGCCCCCTCATCGAGTATAACGAAGGCCCCTCATCGAGTATAACAAAGTCCCCTGATTGAGTATAACAAAGTTCACTGATCGAGTATAACAAAGTCCTCTGGTTGAGTATAACAAAGTCCTCTGATCGAGTATAAAAAAGTTCTGGACCAGAGCACAAAGTCCTGATCGAGTATAATGGTACTTCGATCGAGTATAACAAAAGTCTCCTGCCCAGTATAACAAGGTCCCTGGATCGAGTATAACAAAGCCCCTGGACCAGTATAACAAAGTCTCGGAGCGAGTATATAACAAAGTCCTGATCGAGTATTACAAAGTCCCCTGGTCGACAATAACAAAGTCCCTGATCTAAGTATAACAAAGCCCCTGATCGAGTATAACAAAGTCCCCTGATCGAGTATAACAAAGTCCCTGGTCCAGTATAACAAAGTCCTGATCGAGTATAACATATCCCCTGATCGAGTATAACAACGTCTACTGGCTCAGTATAACAAAGTCCCCAGATCGAGCATAAAAAAGTCCCCTGATCGATTACAACAAAGTCCGCTGGTAGAGTATAAAAAAGTCCCCTGATCGAGTATAACAAAGTCCCCTGATCGAGTATAACAAATTTTTCTAATCGAGTATAACAAAGGCCCCTGGTCGAGTATAACAAAGGCCCCTCATCGAGTATAACAAAGTCCATTGGTCAAGTATAAATAAGTCCCCTAGTCGAGTATAACAAAGTCCCCTGATCGAGTATAACAAAGTCCCTTGGTCGAGTATAGCAAAGTCCCTAGATCGAGTATAACAAAGCCTCCTCATCGAGTTTAACAAAGTCCCCTGATCGAGTATAACGAAGCCCCCTCCTCGAGTATAACAAAGTCCCCTGATCGAGTAAAACAAAGGCCCCTGATCGAGTCTAAAAAAGGCCTCTAATCGAGTATAACAAAGTCCCCTGATCTAGTATAACAAAGGCCCCTAATCAAGTATAACAAAGGCGCCTCATCGAGTATAACAAAGTCCGCTGATTGAGTATAAAAAAGCAGCCTAATCGAGTATAACAAGTCCCCTGGTCGAGTATAACAAAGTCCCCTGTTCGAGTCTAACAAAGTCCCCTTATCGAGTATAACAAATTCCCCTTATCGAGTACAACAAAGTCCACTTATCGAGTATAACAAAGTCTGGTGATCGAGTATAACAAAGGCCCCTGATCGAGTATAACAAAGTCCCTGATCGAGTATAAAAAAGTCCCATGGTCCAGTATAACAAAGTCCGCTGATCGAGTAAAAAAAGTCCCCTGGCCCAGTATAACAAAGTCCCCATATCGAGCATAACAAAGTCCCCTGATCGATTATAACATAGTCCCCTGGTCGAGTATAACAAAGCCCCCTGGACGAGTATAACAAAGTCTCCTTATCGAATATAACAAAGTCCGGTGATTGAGTATAACAAAGGCCCCTTGTCGAGTATAACAAAGTCCCCTGATTGAGTGTAACAAAAGTCCCCTGATCGAGTATAACAAAGTCCCCTGATCTCGTATATAAAAGTCCCCTGGTCCAGTATAACAAAGTCCCCATATCGAGCATAACAAAGGCCCCTAATCGATTATAACAAAGTCCCCTGTTCGAGTATAGCAAAGGGCCCTGATCGAGTAAGACAAAGTCCCCTGATCGAGTATAACAAATTCCCCTGATCGAGTATAACAAAGCCCCCTGGACGAGTATAACAAAGTCCCCTGATCGAGTATAACAAAGTCCCTGATCGAGTATAACAATGTCCCCTGGACCAGTATAACAAAGTCCTCTGATCGAGTATAACAAAATTCCCCTGATCGAGTATAACAAAGTTACCTAATCAAGTATAACGAACTCCCCTAACCGAGTATAACAAAGGTCTCTGGTCGAGTATAACAAAGTCCCCTGATCGAGTATAACAAAGGCCCCTCATCGAGCATAACAAAAGCCCCTCATTGCAAAGTCCATTGGTCAAATATAGGAACGTCCACTGATCGAGTATGACAAAGTCCCCTGGTCGAGTATTACAAAGTTCCCTCATCGAGTATAACAAAGTCCCCTGGTCGAGTATAAGAAAGCCCCCTGATCGAGTATAACAAAGTCCTCTGGTCGAGTATAATAAAGTCCTCTGGTCGAGTAAAAAAAAGTCCCCTGATCGAGTATAAGAAAGGCCCTTCATCGAGTATAACAAAGTCCATTGGTCAAGTATAAAATAGTCCCCTTGTTGAGTATAACAAAGTCCCCTGATCGAGTATAACAAAGTCCCTTGATCGATTATAACAAAGTCCCCTGGTCGAGTATAGCAAAGGGCCCTGATCGATCAAGACAAAGTCCCCTGATCGAGTATAACAAAGTCCCCTGATCCTAGTATAACAAAGCCCACAAGACGAGTATAACATATCCCCTGATCGAGTATAACAAAGTCCCTGGTGGAGTATAACAAAGTCCCCTGGTCGAGTATAACAAAGTTTTCTAATCGAGTATAACAAAGGCCCCTGGTTAAGGATAACAAAGGTCCCTCATCGAGTATAACAAAGTCCATTGGTCAAGTATAACAAAGGCCCCTGGTCAACTATAACAAAGGCCCCTCATCGAGTATAAGAAAGGCCCGTGATCGAGTATAACAAAGCCCACTGCTCGATTATAAGAAAGTCCCCTGATCGAGTATAACAAAGTCCCCTGATTGAGTATAAGAAAGGCCCGCGATCGAGTCCAAAAAAGGCCCCTAATCGAGTATAAAAAAGTCCCCTCATCGAGTATAACAAAGTCCCCTGATTGAGTATAACAAATCCGACTAATCAGGTAAAACAAAGTCCCCTGGTCGAGTATAACAAAGTCCACTGTTCGAGTCTAACAAAGTCCCCTTATCGAGTATAACAAATTCCCTTTATCGAGGATAACAAAGTTCCCTTATCGAGTATAACAAAGTCCCCTGATCGAGTATAACAAAGGCCCCTGGTCGAGTCTAACAAAGTCCCCTGATCGAGTTTAACAAAAGTCCCCTAATCGAGTATAATAAAGTCCCCTGATCGAGAATAAGAAAGTCCCATGGTCCAGTATAGCAAAGTCCCCTGATCGAGTATAACAAAGCCTCCTGATCGAGTATAACAAAGTCCCCTGATCGAGTATAAGAAAGCCCCCTGCTCGAGTATAAGAAAGTCCCCTGATCGAGTTTAACAAACGCCCCTGATCGAGTCTAAAAAAGGCCTCTAATCGAGTATAACAAAGTCCCCTGGTCGAGTATAAAAAAGTCCCCTGGTCGAGTATAGCAAAGGGCCCTGATCGAGTAAGACAAAGTCCCCTGATCGAATATAACAAATTCCTCTTATCGAGTATAACAAAGTCCCCTTATCAAGTATAACAAAGTCCCCTGATCGAGTATAACAAAGAACCCTGGTCGAGCATAACAAAGTCCCCTAATCGAGTATAACAAAAGTCCCCTGATCGAGTATAACAAAGGCCCCTGGACGAGTATAACAAAGTCCCCTGATCGAGTATAACAAAAGTCCCTTGATCGAGTATAACAAAGTCCCCTGGTCAAGTATCGCAAAGTTTTCTTATCGAGTATAGCAAAGGCCCCTGGTTGAGTATAACAAAGTCCTCTGATCGAGTATAACAAAATTTCCCTGATCGAGTATAACAAAGTCCCCTAATCAAGCATAGCAAAAACCCCTGATCGAGTATAACATATCCCCTGATCGAGTATAAAAAAGTCCTCTGGTCGAGTATAACAAAGTCCCCTGATCGAGTATAACAAAGTCCCCTGGTCGAGTATAACAAATTCCCCTGATCGAGGATAACAAAAGCCCCTCATCGAGTATAACAAAGTCCCCTAATTGAGTATAACAAATTCCCCTGATTGAGTATAACAAAGTCCCCTGTTCGAGTATAACATATCCCATGATCGAGTATAACAAAATTCCCCTGATGGAGTATGACAAATTCCCCTGATTAATTTTAAAAAAGTCCCCTGGTTGAGTATAACAAAGTCCCTGATCGAGTATAACAAAGTCCCCTGGTCGAGTATAACAAAGCCCCCTCATCGAGTATAACGAAGGCCCCTAATCGAGTATAACAAAGTCCACTGGTCGAGTATAAAACAGTCCCCTGATCGCGATTAACAAAGTCCCCTGATCGAGTATAACAAAGTCCCCTTACCGAGTATAACAAAGTCCGGCGATCGAGTATAACAAAGGCCCCTGGTCGAGTATAACAAAGTCCCCTGATCGAGTATAACACAAGTCCCTTGATCGAGCATAACAAAGTCCCTGGTCAAGTATAACAAAGTTTTCTAATCGAGTATAATAAAGGCCCCTGGTCGAGTATAAAAAAGTCCTCTGATCGAGTATAACAAAATTCCCCTGATCGAGTATAACAAAGTTACCTAATCAAGTATAACAAACTCCCCTGATCGGGTATAACAAAGTCCCCTGGTCGAGTATAACAAAGTCCCCTGATCGAGTAAAACAAAGCCCCCTCATCGAGTATAACGAAGGCCCCTCATCGAGTATAACAAAGTCCCCTCATTGAGTATAACAAAGTCCACTGATCGAGTATAACAAAGTCCTCTGGTTGAGAATAACAAAGTCCCCTGATCGAGTATAAAAAAGTCCCCTGATCGCGTATAACAAAGTCCCCTGGTCGAGTATAAGAAATTCCCCTAATCGAATATAACAAAGGCCCCTCATTGAGTATAACAAAGTCCATTGGTCAATTATAAAACAGTCCCCTGGTCGAGTATAACAAAGTCCCTAAGTAGAGTATAAGAAAGGCCCCTCATCGAGTATAACAAAGTCCATTTGTCAAGTATATAAAAGTCCCTTTATCGAGTATAACAAAGTCCCTGATCGAGTATAACAAAGTCCCCTGATCGAGTATAACAAAGCCCCCTGGACGAGTATAACAAAGTCCCCTGATCGAGTATAACAAAGTCCCCTGGTCCAATATAACAAAGACCCTGATCGAGTATAATATATCCCCTGATCGAGTATAACAAAGTCCCCTGATCGAGTATAACATATCCCCTGATCGAGTATAACAACGTCTACTGGCTCAGTATAACAAAGTCCCCAGATCGAGCATAACAAAGTCCCCTGATCGATTACAACAAAGTCCGCTGGTAGAGTATAACAAAGTCCCCTGATCGAGTATAACAAAGTCTCCTGGTCGAGTATAGCAAAGTCCCCTGATCGAGTATAACAAAGGCCCCTCATCGAGTATAACAAAGTCCATTGGTCAAGTATAAAAAAGTCCCCTGGTCGAGTATAACAAAGACCCTAATTGAGCATAACAAAGTCCCCTTTGTCGCGTATAGCAAAGTCACCTGATCGAGTATAACAAAACCCCCTGCTCGAGTATAAGAAAGTCCCCTGATCGAGTATAACAAAGTCTCCTGATCGAGTATAACTAAGGCCCCTAATCGAGTCCAAAAAGGCCCCTAATCGAGTATAACAAAGTCCCCTGATCGAGTATAACAAAGGCCTTTGATCGAGTATAACAAAGGCCCTTCATCGAGTATAACAAAGTCCACTGGTCCAGTATAACAAAGTCCCCTGATCGAGTATAACATATCCCCTGCTCGAGTATAACAACGTCTCCTGGCCCAGTATAACAAAGTCCCCTGATCGAGAATAACAAAGTCCCCTGATCGATTATAACAAAGTCCCTTGGCCCAGTATAACAAAGTCCCCTGACCGTATATAACAAAGGCCTCTGGTCGAGTATAACAAAAACCCTGATACTAGTATAACAAAGCCCCCTGGACAAGTATAACAAAGTCTCCTGATCCTATTATAACAAAGCCCTTGGAAGAGTATAACAAAGTCCCCAGATCGAGCATAACAAAGTCCCCTGATCGATTATAACAAAGTCCCCTGACCAAGTATAACAAAGGCCTCTGGTCGAGCATAACAAAGTTCCCTGATCCTAGTATAACAATGCCCCTTGGACGAGTATAACAAAGTCTCCTGATCCTAGTATAACAAAGCCCCCTGGACGAGTATAACAAAGTCCCCAGATCGAGTATAACACATCCGCTGATCGAGTATAACAAAGTGTAATGGCACAGTATAACAAAGTCCCTAGATCGAGCATAACAAAGTCCCCTGATCGATTATAACAAAGTCCCCTGACCGAGTATAACAAAGGCCTCTGGTCGAGTATAACAAAGTCCCCTGGTCGAGAATAACAAAGTCCCCTGATACTAGTATAACAAAGTCCTAGGGTCGAGTATAAAAAAGTCCCTGATTGAGTATAACAAAGTCCCCTGCTCGAGTATAACAAAGTCCCCTGATCGAGTATAAAAATTCCCTAAATAACAAAGTCCCCATATCGAGTATAACAAAGTCCCCTGATCGATTATAACAAAGTCCCTTGGTCGAGTACAGCAAAGGGCACTGATCGAGTAAGTCAAAGTCCCCTGATCGAGTATAACAAAGTCCCCTGATCGAGTATAACAAAGCCCCCTGGAAAGGTATAACAAAGTCCCCTGATCGAGTATAACAAAGTCTCCTGATCGAATATAACAAAGTCCCCTGGTCTAGTATAACAAAGTCCCCTAATCGAGTATAACACATCCCCTGATCGAGTATAATAAAGTCCCCTGATCGAGTATAACAAAGCCCCCTGGAAAGGTATAACAAAGTCCCCTGATCGAGTATAACAAAGTCTCCTGATCGAGTATAACAAAGTCCCCTGGTCCAGTAAACACAAAGTCCCCAGATCGAGCATAACAAAGTCCCCTGATCGATTTTAACAAAGTCCCCTGAACGAGTATAACAAAGGCGTCTGGTTGAGTATAACAAAGTCCCCTGATCGATTTTAACAAAGTCCCCTGAACGAGTATAACTAAGGCCTCTGGTCGAGAATAACAAAGTCCCCTGGTCGAGAATAACAATGTCCCCTGATACTAGTATAAAAAAGTCCTCTAGTCGAGTATAAAAAAGTCCCCTGGTCGAGTAAAACAAAGTCCCTGATCGAGTATAACATATCCCCTGATCGAGTATAACAAAGTCCTCTGGTCGAGTATAAAAAAGTCCCCTGATCGAGTATAACAAAGGCCCTTCATCGAGTATAACAAAGGCCTCTGGTCGAGCATGACAAAGTCCCCTGATCCTAGTATAACAAAACCCCTTGGACAAGTATAACAAAGTCTCCTAATCCTAGTATAACAAAGCCCCCTGGACGAGTATAACAAAGTCCCCAGATCGAGTATAACACATCCGCTGATCGAGTATAACAAAGAGTAATGGCACAGTATAACAAAGTCCCTAGATCGAGCATAACAAAGTCCCCTGACCGAGTATAACAAAGGCCTCTGGTCGAGTATAACAAAGTCCCCTGGTCGAGAATAACAAAGTCCCCAGATACTAGTATAACAAAGTCCTAGGGTCGAGTATAACAACGAACCCTGATCGAGTATAACAACGAACCCTGATCGAGTATAACAAAACCTCCTCATCGAGAATAACAAAGGCCCATGGTCGAGTATAACAAAGTCTCCTGATCGAGTATAACAAAAGTCCCCTGATCGAGTTTAACAAAGTCCCCTAATCGAGTATAAAAAAGTCCCCTGGTCCAGTATAACAAAGTCCGCTGATCGAGTATAACATATCCCCTGATCGAGTATAACAAAATCCTCTGAACGAGTATAACAAAGTCCCCTGATTGAGTATAACAAAGTCCCTTGCTCGAGTATAACAAAGTCCCCTGATCGAATATAACAAAGTCCCCTGATCGAGTATAACAAAGCCCCTTGGACGAGTTTAACAAAGTCCCCTGATCGAGTATAACAAAGTCCCCTGATCGAGTATAAGAAAGTCTAATGGCCCAGTATAACAAGGTCCCCAGATCGAGCATAACAAAGTCCCCTGATCGATTGTAACAAAGTCCCCTGACCGAGTATAACAAAAGCATCCGGTCAGGTATAACAAAGTCCCCTGGTCGAGTATAGCAAAGTCCGATAATCAAGTATAACAAAGTCCCCTGGCCCAGTATAACAAAGTCCCGTGATCGAGCATAACAAAGTCCCCTGATCAAGTATAACAATGTCCCCTGATCGAGTATAACATATCCCCTGATCGAGTATAACAAAGTCCTCTAAACGAGTATAACAAAGTCCCCTGATTGAGTATAACAAAGTCCCTGCTCGAGTATAACAAAGTCCCCTGATCGAGTATAACAAAAGCCCCTCATCGAGTAGAGCAAAGTCCATTGGTCAAATATAGGAAAGTCCACTGATCGAGTATGACAAAATCCCCTGATTACTTATAAAAAAAGTCCCCTGGTCCAGTATAACAAAGTCCCCTGATCGAGTATAACAAAGTCCCCTGATCGAGTATAACAAATTCCCCTTATCGAGTATAACAAAGTCCCCTTATAGAGTATAGCAAAGTCCGGTCATCGAGTATAACAAAGGCCCCTGGTCGAGTATAACAAAGTCCCCTGTTCGAGTATAACAAAGTCCCCTGATCGAGTATAACAAAGCCCCCTGGTCGTGTATAACCAAGTCCCCTGGTCGAGTATAACAAAGCCCCCTCATCGAGTATAACAAAGGCCCCTCATCGAGTATATCAAAGTCCCCAGATTGAGTATAACAAAGTCCCCTGATCGAGTATAACAAAGTCCTCCGGTTGAGTATAACAAAGTCCCCTGATCGAGTATAAAAAAGTCCCCTGATCGTGTATAACAAAGTCCCCTGGTCAAGTATAAGAAAGACTCCTGATCGAGTACAACAAAGGCCCCTCATTGAGTACAAAGTCCATTGGTCACGTATAAAAAAGTCCCCTGCTCGAGTATAACAAAGTCCCCAGATCGAGTATAACAAAGGCCCCTCATCGAATATAACAAAGTCCATTGGTCAAGTATAAAAAAGTCTCCTTGTCGAGTATAACAAAGCCCTTGACCGAGTATAACAAAGTCCCCTGATCGAGTATAACAAAGCCCCCTGGACGAGTATAACAAAGTCCCCTGATCGAGTATAACAAAGTCCCTGATCGAGTATAACAAAGTCCCCTGGTCCAATATAACAAAGACCCTGATCGAGTATAACATATCCCCTCATCGAGTATAACAACGTATCCTGGCGCAGTATAACAAAGTCCCCAGATCGAGCATAACAAAGTCCCCTGATCGATTATAACAAAGTCCCCTGGTCGAGTATAACAAAGGGCTCTTATAGAGTAAGACAAAGTCCCTTGATCGAGTATAAGAAAGTTCCCTAGTCCTAGTATAACAAAGCCCACTGGACGAGTATAACAAAGACCCCTGAACCGAGAATAACAAAGTCCCCTGATCTAGTATAACAAAGGCCCCTGATCGAGTATAAGAAAGGCCCCTCATCGAGTATAACAAAGTCACCTGATCGAGTATAACTAAGCCGCCTAATCGAGTATAACAAAGACCCCTGGTCGAGTATAACAAAGTCCCCTATTCGAGTCTAACAAATTCCCCGTATCGATTATAACAAATTCCCCTTATCGAGTATTACAAAGACCCCTTATCGAGTATAACAAACTCCGGTGATCGAGAATAACAAAGGCCCCTGGTCGAGTATAACAAAGTCCCCTGATCGAGTATAACAAAAGTCCCCTGATCGAGTATAACAATGTCCCCTGATCGAGTATAAAAAAGTCCCCTGGCTCAGTAAAACAAAGTCCCCATATCGAGCATAACAAAGTCCCCTGATCGATCGAGTATAACAAAGACCCCTGGACGAGTATAACAAAGTCCCCTGATCGAGTATAACAAAGTCCCTGATCGAGGGAAGTCCCATAAGTAACAAAGTCCCTGATCGAGTATAACATATCCTGAACAAAGTCTCCTGGCCCAGTATAACAAAGTCCCCAGATCGAGCATAACAAAGTCCCCTGATCGATTATAACAAAGTCCCTGACCGAGTATAACAAAGTCCCCTGATACTAGTATAACAAAGTCCCCTGATCGAGTATATAAAAGTCCCCTGGCCCAGTATAACAAAGTCCCATATCGAGCATAACAAAGTCCCCTGATCGATTATAACAAAGTCCCCTGGTCGATTATAGCAAAGGGCCCTGATCGAGTAAGACAAAGTCCCCAGATCGAGTATAACAAACTCCTCTTATCGAGTATAACAAAGTCCCCTTATCGAGTATAACAAAGTCCCCTGATCGAGTATAACAAAGGACCCTGGTCGAGTATAACAAAGTCCCCTGATCGAGTATAACAAAAGTCCCCTGATCGTGTATATCAAAGGCACCTGGACGAGAATAACAAAGTCCCCTGATCGAGTGTAACAAAAGTCCCTTGATTGAGTATTACAAAGTCCCCTGGTAGAGTATAGCAAAGTTTTCTTATCGAGTATAACAAAGGCCCCTGGTCGAGTATAACAAAGTCCTCTCATCGAGTATAGCAAAATTTCCCTTATCGAGTATAACAAAGTCCCCTAATCAAGCATAGCAAAATCCCCTCATCGA
This sequence comes from Homarus americanus, assembly GCF_018991925.1. Lineage (NCBI taxonomy): Eukaryota > Metazoa > Arthropoda > Malacostraca > Decapoda > Nephropidae > Homarus > Homarus americanus. The sequence goes on along the minus strand of NW_024719924.1, from coordinate 3,771 downwards.
GTATAACATATCCCCTGATCGAGAATAAAAAAGTCCTCTGGTCGAGTATAAAAAAGTCCCCTGATCCCGATTAACAAAGTCCCCTCATCGAGTATAACAAAGTCCCCTGGTCGAGTATAACAAAGTCCACTGATCGAGTATAACATATCCCCTGATCAAGTATAACAAAGTCCTCTGGTCGAGTATAAAAAAGTCCCCTGATCGCGATTAACAAAGTCCCCTCATCGAGTATAACAAAGTCCCCTGATCGAGTATACCAAAGGCCCCTCATTGAGTATAACAAAGTCCATTGATCAAGTATAAAAAAGTCCCCTGGTCGAGTATAACAAAGTCCTCTGATCGGGTATAACAAAGTCCTCTGGTCGAGTATAAAAAAGTCCCCTTATCGAGTATAATAAAGTCCCCTTCTCGAGTATAACTAAGTCCTCAGATCGAGTATAACAAAGGCCTCTCATCTAGTATAAAGAAGTCCATTGGTCAAGAATAAAAATGTCCCCTGGTCGAGTATAACAAAGTCCCCTTATCGAGTATAACAAAGCCCCATGCTCGAGTATGAGAAAGTCCCCTGATCGGGTATAACAAAGTCCCCTGATCGAGTATAACAAAGGCCCCTGATCGAGTCCAAAAAAGGCCCCTAATCGAGTATAACAAAGTCCCCTGATCTTGTATAACAAAGGCCCAAGATCGAGAATAACAAAGGCCCCTCATCGAGCATAACAAAGTCCCCTGATCGAGTATAACAAAGCCGCCTAATCAAGTATAACAAAGTCCCCTGGTCGAGTATAAAAAATTTCCCTTATCGAGATAACAAATTCCCCTTATCGAGTATAAAAAAGTCCCCTGATCGAGTATAACAAAGTCCCTTGATCGAGTATAACAAAGCCCCTTGGACGAGTATAACAAAGTCCCCTGATCGAGTATATAACAAAGTCCCCCTGATCGGAGTATAAGGCAACAAAGTCCCCTGGTCCAGTGAGCATAAAGTCCCTGATCGAGTATGGGTAACATATCCTGATCGAGTATAACAAAAGTTCCCTGCCCAGTATAACAAAAGTCCCCAGGTAGATAGAGCATATATAACTATGTCCCCTGGATCGATTATAACAAAGTCCCTGGACGAGTATAACAAAGTCCCCTGGTTTATAAAGTCCTCGATACTTGCATAACAAAGTCCCCTGTTCGAGTCTAACAAAGTCCCCTTATCGAGTATAACAAATTCCCCTTATCGAGTATAACAAAGTCCCTTTAACGAGTATAACAAAGTCTAGTGATCGAGTATAACAAAGGCCCCTGGACGAGTATAACAAAGTCCCCTGATCGAGTATAACAAAAGTCCCTTGATCGAGTATAACAAAGTCCCCTGGTCGAGTATAGCAAAGTTTTCTTATCGAGTATAACAAAGGCCCCTGGTTGAGTATAACAAAGTCCTCTGATCGAGTATAACAAAATTTCCCTGATCGAGTATAACAAAGTCCCCTAATCAAGCATAGCAAAAAACCCTCATCGAGTATAACATATCCCCTGATCGTGTATAAAAAAGTCCTCTGGTCGAGTATAACAAAGTCCCCTGATCGAGTATAACAAAGTCCCCTGGTCGAGTATAGCAAATTCCCCTGATCGAGGATAACAAAAGCCCCTCATCGAGTATAACAAAGTCCCCTGATTGAGTATAACAAAGTCCCCTGATCGAGGATAACAAAAGCCCCTCATCGAGTATAACTAAGTCCCCTGAGTGAGTATAACAAAGTCCCCTGTTCGAGTATAACAAAGTCCTCTGGTTGAGTATAACAAAGTCCCCTGATCGAGAATAACATATCCCCTGATCGAGTATAACAAAATTCCCCTGATCGAGTATGACAAAGTCCCCTCATTAATTTAAAATTAGTCCCCTGGTTGAGTATAACAAAGTCCCTAATCGAGTATAACAAAGTCCCCTGGTCGAGTAAAACAAAGCCCCTCATCGAGTATAACAAAGGCCCCTAATGGAGTATAACAAAGTCCACTGGATCTATATAACATATCCCTGATCGAGTATAACAAAGTCCCTTCGAGTATAACTAAGTCCCCAGATCGAGTATAACAAAGCCCCCCATTCTATATAACAAAGGCCCCAGATCGAGAGCAACAAAGGCCTCATCGAGCATATAACAAAGTCCCCTGATCGAGTATAACAAAGCCGCCTAATCGAGGCAACAGTCCCCTGGTCGAGTATAAAAAAGTCCCCTTATCGAGATAACAAATTCCCCTTATCGAGTATAACAAAGTCCCCCGATCGAGTATAACGAAGTCCCCTGATCGAGTATAACAAAGCCCCTGGACGAGTATAACAAAGTCCCCTGATCTAGTATAACAAAGTCCCCTGATCGAGTATGACAAAGTCCCCTGGTCCAGTATAACAAAGTCCCCTAATCGAGTATAACATATACCCTGATCGAGTATAACAAAGTCTCCTGGCCCAGTATAACAAAGTCCCCAGATCGAGCATTACAAAGTCCACTGATCGATTATAACAAAGTCCCTGACCGAGTATAACAAAGTCCCCTGGTCGAGTATAACAAAGTCCCCTGATACTAGTATAACAAAGTCCCCTGATCGAGTATAAAAAAGTCCCCTGGTCGAGTATAGCAAAGGGCCCTAATCGAGTAAGACAAAGTCCCCTGATCGTATAACAAATTCCTCTTATCGAGTATAACAATGTCCCCTTATCAAGTATAACAGAGTCCCCTGATCGAGTATAACAAAGGATTCTGGTCGAGCATAACAAAGTCCCCTGATCGAGTATAACAAAAGTCCCCTTATCGAGTATAACAAAGGCCCCTGGACGAGTATAACAAAGTCCCCTGATCGAGTATAACAAAGTCCCTTGATCGAGTATAACAAAGTCCCCTGGTCGAGTATAGCAAAGTTTTCTTATCGAGTATAACAAAGGCCCCTGGTTGAGTATAACAAAGTCCTCTGATCGAGTATAACAAAATTTCCCTGATCGATTATAACAAAGTCCCCTAATCAAGCATAGCAAAAACCCCCTCATCGAGTATAAGATATCCCCTGATCGAGTATAAAAAAGTCCTCTGGTCGAGTATAACAAAGTCCCCTGATCGGGTATAACAAAGTCCCCTGGTCGAGTATAACAAATTCCCCTGATCGAGGATAACAAAAGCCCCTCATCGAGTATAACAAAGTCCCCTGATTGAGTATAACAAAGTCCCCTGATTGAGTATAACAAAGTCCCCTGTTCGAGTATAACAAAGTCCTCTGGTTGAGTATAACAAAGTGCCCTGATCGAGTATAAAAAAGTCCCCTGATCGCGTATAACAAAGTCCCCTGGTCGAGTATTTTAAATTCCCCTAATTGAGTATAACAAAGGCCCCTCATTGAGTATAACAAAGTTCATTGGTCAATTATAAAACAGTCCCCTGGTCGAGTATAACAAAGTCCCTAGATAGAGTATAAGAAAGGCCCCTCATCGAGTATAACAAAGTCCATTTGTCAAGTATATAAAAGTCCCTTTGTCGAGTATAACAAAGTCCCTGATTGAGTATAACAAAGTCCCCTGATCGAGTATAACAAAGCCCCCTGGACGAGTATAACAAAGTCCCCTGATCGAGTATAACAAAGTCCCCTGGTCCAATATAACAAAGACCCTGATCGAGTATAATATATCCCCTGATCGAGTATAACAAAGTCTCCTGGCCCAGTATAACAAGGTCCCCTGATCGAGTATAACAAAGCCCCCTGGACCAGTATAACAAAGTCCCCGGAGCGAGTATA
>NW_024719923.1:0-3966 GCF_018991925.1 Homarus americanus | reverse complement strand
GACATTGTGTGGTGACCTGTCCAAGTGATTCTAAAGTGACGTTGTGTGATCACCTGTCAGTGATCCTATAGTGACGTTGTGTGGTGACCCCAAAAACACAACCCACAACCAAAACAAAACACAAAACTGTCAACAGTGATTCCTATAGTGACGTTGTGTGAGCCCCAAACCAACAAACACAAACCACCCCACAACAGACCTGTCCAAAGTGATTCTATGACATGACGTTGTGTGATGACCTGTCAAATATTCTATAGTGACGTTGTGTGGTGACCTGTCAAGTGATTCTATAGTGACGTTTGTGGTGACCTGTCAGTTCAAGTGCCATTGTGTGGTTACCCTGTCAAATGACCCACCCAAAACAAACACAACCAAAATTCTATAATAAGACGTTGTGTGGTGACCTGTCAAGTGATTCACATATTGACGTTGCTGTGACTATTCAATAAGTGATTCTATAATAACGTTACTGACCACTGTCAAAGTGATCTAAAGTGACGTTGTGTGATGACCTGTCAAAGTGATCCTATAGTGACGTTGTGCGTGACCTGTCACAAATGATTCTAAATTGACGTTGTGTATTTACCTGTCCAAAGTGATTCAGCGACGTTATTGCGTTACCTGTCAAAATGATTCTAAACGACGTTGTGTGGTGACCTGTCAAAGTGATTCTAAAGTGCCTGGTGACCCTGTCAAAGTGATCTATGGTGACGTTATTGTGGTTACCCTGTCCCAAGAGTACTATAGTGACGTGGCGGTTACCTGTCAAAGTGATCCTATAGTGACGTTATTGTGGTACAAACAAACAACCCAAAACCACATGACCTGTCCAAGTGATTCTATAGTGCCGTTGTGTGGTGACCTGTCCAAGTGATCCTATAGTGTCGTTGTGTGGTGACCTGTCCAAGTGATTCTATAGTGACGTTGTGTGGTGACCTGTCCAAGTGATCCGATAGTGCCGTTGTGTGGTGACCTGTCCAAGTGGTTTTATAGTGACTGCATATATATGGTGACCTACCTAAGTGGAGACAACGGCGTCGGAGTGTCTGTCTGGCTGTGTGGTCCCAAGGCGTGTTACCAGAGAGGAGAAAATACACAAGAGATTGACCATAACAACTTAAACATTGCTTCATCTTACGACCAGGAGGTACGTGTGTGCGTGTATATGTGTGCGTGTGTGTGTGTGTGTGTATATGTGTGCGTGTGTGTATGTGTGTGCGTGTATGTGTGTGGTAATCTTGTGAGAGAGGAACTACTTATTTATATTGAAATTAAATCGGAAAGTTAATGCATTCTGAAAACCGATTAAATGTTAGTTAAAAATTTGTGATTCGGAAACTCAGATGGATGTTAATGTTGACCCGGGTAAGAACATTGTTACTTGGTGTATTGTCTTAAGGTGTTCACTCGTGTTCATGTTCTTTGTGTTCTTCAGTATATATATCCAGGGGCCATGCAGGGGAGGGGGGGGGGACAAGGACACAGGTGGTGGTGCTGGAGCTGACAACACGTTCATCATGGTGTCTTGTGATGATTGATTTATTGTGAAGTATCAAGAAGTTTATACTTTTTTATTTACGATTTCAAGAAGTTTATACTTTATGGTATTTTACTACACATGGGACCTCCTGATTGGTCTAGTACTGCCCCGCCTCACTACACCATGACCTACAGTATATCGCTACAGCTAATGCGCATTTGTTTATCACTGAACTGTTGAATCTTAAGTAACGAACCACATAATGCTGGTAGGTTTGAGTACATATCGCTAAACCATAAAAGAACATAAGAACATAAGAATGGAGGAAACTGCAGCGGGCCTATTGGCCCATACTGGGCAGTCCCATTTACACTCAACCCCTATTGCTCATATAAGCATCCAACCTATGTTTGAAGCTATCCAGCGTATTGGAGTTAATGATGATATTTGGTAACTTGTTCCATTCATCCGCTACTCTGTTACCAAACCAGTGTTTACCTATTTCGCGCCTAAATCTAAATTTGTCAAATTTAAAACCATTGTTACGAGTTCGCTCCTGGTTGGATAGTTTGAGTACCTTTGCAAGTCCCCTTTGTTTAGCCCTGACTTCCATTTATACACCTCTGTCAGGGTCCAACTAATTACCCAAATGTACCCAAATATAGCCGGAATGAAGTCAAATAATGGTCCTACATGAATAAATCGGACTGCCAATCACTTCTCGACTAGTATTTGGTGTCACGAAGTCACAAAAAATTGGTAAACTTAATTTCATCTGAGTTAATAGATCAAGTGCATGTACCTAACCTAACCTAACACAACTCAGATTAAATTAAGTTTACCAACACAAAAATAATCAGTGATCCACCACACACACCATCATTTGACACCATACCCCCCTCGGAACATGCACGCGATCTATGCTCCAGATTAAAGTAAGTTTCAAATTTTTTGACTTTCTGACACAAATACTGGTCGAAGTGATTAGCAGTCGATTTATTCATGTAAGGACCATTATTTGACCTTCATTGCGGCTACATTTGGGTACATTTAGGTAATTAGTTGGACCGAGGGTACACCTTGACCTCGAGATTACTCCTCTGACCTCCCTGGTACACCCCTGACACTCCCAGGTACACCTCTGGTCCCAAGGTACTCCATTTGCTCCTTGGTACACCCTGACACCCTCAGGTACGCCTCTGACACTCCCAGGTACTCCTCCGACACTCCCTGGTACACACTCCGACACCCAGGTACACCTCTGACACTCCCAGGTACACCTCGCCACACTCCCTGGTACACCTCAGACACTCCCAGAGCACACCTCTGACACTCCCAGGTCCACCACTGACACTCCCCAGGTACACCTCATACACTCCCTGGTACACACTCCAGACACTCCCAGGTCCACCTCAGACACTCCCCAGGTACACCTCACGGCCTCCCAGGTACTCCTCTGGCCTCCCTGGGTACACCTACACTCCCAGGCACACCTCTGACACTCCCAGGCACACCTCCGACACTCCCAGGCACACCTCTGACACTCCCAGGTGCACACCTCCGAGCACTCCCAGGTGCACCTCCAGGCACTCCCAGATTGCACCTCCTTACACTCCTGGGCCTCAGAACACTCCCAGGTACTCCTCTGACACTCCCAGGTATACCTCCTGACACTCCCCAGGTACACCTCGGCCTCCCCAGGCACACTCCTGACACTCCCCAGGTACACCTGGCCTCCCAGGTACACCTCCTGACACTCCCAGGTACACCTCAGACACTCCCATGGCACACCTGACACTCCCAGGTACACCTCTGACTTGCTCCCAGGAGTACACCTCCTGACACTCCCAGGTACACCCCAGACACTCAAGATTACACCCCTGACAATCCCAGTTACACCCAGACATAGACACACCTGGCCTCCCCAGAGTTACCCTGACACCTCCAGGTACACCTGACAAGATACACCTCACTGATACTCCCCAGGTACACCTCCTGACCTCCCAGGTACACCTCCGATACTCTGGGTTGCACGCCTCCAGTGAGTCCCAGGCCTTGCCTCTGACGCTCCCAGAGCACACACCTCCCGATAGTCCAGGTGCACCTCTGACACTCCCAAGGTACTCCTCTAAGCACTACCCTGGTTCACCTCCTGACTCTCCCAGGTACACCTCTAACACTCCCTGAGCACACCTCCACTCCAGGTACACATCCGACACTCCCAGGCACCTCCGGCACTCCCAGGTACACCTCCGATACTCCCAGGTACCCTCCTGACACTCCCAGGTACACCTCTTACACTCCCTGGTTTTCCTCTGACTTCCCAGTACACCTCTGACACTCCTAGGTACACCAATGGCTCCCAGGTACACCTCAGGCACTCACAGGTACACACTCCCAGGTACACCTCTGACACTCCCGGGCACTCCTTTGACGCTCCCAGGTACTCCTCTGAGACTCCCAAAGTACACCTAACCTCCCAGGCC